>NC_053118.1:11634436-11874436 GCF_010015445.1 Perca fluviatilis | reverse complement strand
GTGTGTTTTCATCCCTTGGGTTGGGAGTCAATAAATTGGCTTCATGAATGAATAGAAACGCAACCACTGACCTTACAATATTTAATACATATTGGGCAAAGGGGTTCTTGCTCTATAGAGACACGTAATGTTTGTCACCTAAAAGCCACGTTTTCTTTACATATTAAACCATTTTAAACATAAAGAAACATCAGAAATCATCTGTGGAAAGCTAACTGAATATTACTGAGACCATTAAACTCGCAATTTGCGAAAACAAACAAATATAAAATGACACTTAAGTGGAAACCCAGCTCGCATCTAAAGTGAAAAGACTTCACGTAAACCTGACTGTGCAGGTGTTTGCACAGTGTCCATGCGTCTGTGTTACTGCACACTTCCAGATCCAGACTATTTATACTCTGTTTTTACTGATGGACCACATGAGACAGGAGACAGAGGGGTAAACATCAAATCTCTTCTCTAGTCGTTAATATAACACTCCTACAGCGATCGTAGGGATTATTAAACATTGTGTTTGAAAGTGTGACACTGTGAGTGATGTAGTGAGGAACAAAGAGAGGAGAGTGAAGGAATGAGGAAGGGGTGGGGTGGGGGTGAGAGAGGCAGATGAGACTCGAGAGTGACGAGAGAGAGCGAGAGATTCAGAGATTCAGGCATCACTGCTTTTCCTCCAGGTGTCTTTGGCCTGCATGATTTCATCTGCGAGGCCATAATAAACTTCCTTAATGAAATAAGTAATTAACATATTATAATTGTGCAGCGGATGATTTTGACAGAGATCATTTTCCATATCTAATGCTATGCTAATTTAATCTGTTCCCCTCCTCTGCCCGACACGACCCTTTCTGTGATTAAGTTTCATGGCATCTCACTTTCGCTTTTCCTCACCTCTCCTTCTTCATCCCCCACCACACCCCTCTTACCCCTCACCCTCTTTCCCTCTCTCCCTTTACTTCCTTTCTCTGTCTTTTTCTCTCCTTCTCCAGTGATGGATTGACTCCTCGGCGGAGGTTCAGGGCCTTGTTGTTGCGTTGCGGGCGGAGGGACATGCACAGATGGCGGGGGGACTGGAGGCTGGGGGTGGAGGGTGGATCTGTATGTGTGGTCTGATCTCGCTCATTCCTCCACCTCCTCTGCATGGAGGAAAAAAAACCGGGGAGCGTGGAGCAGGAAGCGTAGGAGGTGGGAGTAACGGTGCTGATTGAAATATAGCCATGAGCTGGTGGTCACATGCCTCCATAGTTTGGTCATCTGTGCTTACAGTTTGGACGACGGCAATGGATGCTATGCGAATGTCATCCTCGTCTTTGACAATTTCTTTAGGAGGTCTTTGTGACATAGAAGAGGAGAACATGCCCTGTCAAAAAAATGGCAGAAATGCCAAAGCGCAATGTTTTTAAATGTATTCTCCTAGTGACTAATGAAGTGATGCATGTCCGTTTCGAATGTCTGATGTAAGCCAAGTGCTCTCGTTGTTCGTATTAGTGTAGTATTGTTAACTTTGCTGGCCTTTAAACAGAACTATCCTAGATTATAGCCAACAACTAGGTAGGATGTTGTAGTCATAAACAAATGAAACAGGAAGCCATTACTAATTACTAGGGCTGCTCCCTCTTAGTCGATTAGTCGACTAATCGGTTGTTTTGGTCTTAGTCAACTTAGATTTCTTTAGTCGATTAGTCATGTTTTATGCTTTTTTCATGCTGAATGACTTATTTCCAAGAAACGTACGGGCACATCTCTGGTAAACACAAGAATTAAAGTGGTGCTTTTGCATGACTCTTTGTGGAGAAACTCAGATTTACAGATCTGTCGATTAAATCAACTAATCGATTAGTCGATACAATTGAATGAGTGTTAGTCGACTAAGAATTTCTTCAATCGAGCACAGCCCTACTAACTGTTCATATGAGGAGCAGAGTTACTTTACTCTGTCGTTATGTTATTAGAAAATAGCCAGAGGAACCCCTTCATTGTTTTTTTTTATTTTTTTATTTTTTACTCTACACCAAGAACGTTTGCAACAACACAAGTGAATTGCATTTGTGTAGGAATTTGTAGAAACAAAAGTCAAAATCATAAAAGACTTCTTTGGACAAGCAGTAAATGATCAACAGGCTGAATACTGAAAACATTCTGATCTCCGCTGTTCCGAAGCCTCTCTGAGAGAGGACAGAGAAGTGGAACGAGAGGGTTCAAGGGGACAGAGGGGTGGATGGGAAGAGTGGGAGGCAAGGGACGAATGAAATCAGCCAGCTGTGGTTTGATCCGTCCCATGTGATGGCAGGACCCCCCTCACTCCGTCTCTTTAACTCTCTCTCTCTCTCTCTCTCTCTCTCTCTCTCTCTCTCTCTCTCTCTCTCTCCCTCTCTCTTTCTTTCTTTCTCTCTTTCTCTTTTACTCTCTCAGTCCCTAAAGTCCCTCTCCCCCGGCTTCTCTGAGCAGAAGGAGGCAGCCACTCGGGGCTCTCCATTTTCTGTCACCCATGAAATGATGCGTACAACACAGCCACTACCCCACACCCCCTCCTGTTCCCCTTAATCCTCAGCTCCACAGCATATAGAAAAGACCATTCCCCACCCAACGCCCCAAAACAACAGTTCATGAAGGAAGACATGCTCCCGGTATCTAATATATTGTTTTTGCAAACACCTGGAGCACAGTTTCTAAATGCTTACAGTACGTCACATGAATGGTTTACGTTTCATGCTGTCACATTCTCAACTAGTGGGCTCTTCAATGGAAGTTCTGTCTTGTGCTTTAACCATGTATCCAGCTCATTTAAATAGCTCATGTTACTGTATTGTGTGAACGGTTTAATTCACTTAATATTGTATGTGGCTAATATTGTACGTGGTTTTCTTGTATCGGGGTGCAAATGTTCCACTAAAACAAGTTCATTCCCGAGACTATTTCGCAGAGCCCCCGTCTCTGCGTCCAGAGCTTAGCGCCGCCCAAGACGATTGCGATTGGTTACAAGAAATGCAAACAACCCAGAGCGTTTTTTTTTTTCTTTCTTCCTCCTATCCCAGAATGTATGTGTGGTAGAGCCAGACCTTACTCGGCAGTGCTGTGGAGTAAGGTCTGGCAATGCGTGACTACAGTATATCAACTCCAACATGTCTATCTAATGGAATGGCTTACAGCAAGTGATTCAAACTTTTAGTAGTGTTGTAGGACACATCCCGTAAAAAGAATTCTCCGTTCTGAAAGTGGTGCTACAAAGGAATGGTGAGTAGAACAAACAAAGGGGAAAAGGGTAAATAATGAATAAGCAGTATTTTGTAAAACAATTTCTCCTATTCTAAGTTAAGCACACAGGAACAACTGAGATGTATAAATATTGTAGTGCGTAAAGGCTTTGTCTGCCTGAATACTCAGCGTTTAGTGTGTGTGTTGTGTGTGTATGTGCGTCAGAGAGAGAGAGGTCAGGTGGTGCAAACAGAGGATGAGTAATGTGAAAGAGCCTCAGATGTGAACGTGGCCAGTAACAATGACTGAGTGACAGGACACATGCCACTTGGTAATGAGAGGTTCACTTCGGCATGTTTCCTTTTTTCTTTCTAATACCAAGAGACCGCTCATACACACACATACAGTACATGTAGACCGAATCCCCCAACCTCGAACCTACCACCGCCTCCAACCCGGAGCGCCCGATGAAGGCCCATACCTTCCTCAATGACAACCCCCACTGCGCCCGGGACACGGCAGTAACAACAAGGCAACAGTAACATGGAGTCAGGCACCAATGACGCAGCCGCCCTTCGGGCCAATCGGTAACTTGTTATACAAATGTCAGTTTCAAGTGTGGAAAGATAAGATGTGCAAATTATATTTATAATATAATTGATGTCCTAAATTGGTTGACCGATACAGCCCACCCTTTGGGCCAAACAATACGTTGGGCCCTATCTCGCACCCGGCGCAGCGCAGAGCCCGACGCAAATGTCTTAGCTAGTTTAAGACCGACGCAGTTGTCAATTTCCCGTCCAGCGCCTGCGTCGTTTAAATAGCAAATGCACCTGCTCCCATCTGTGCGCCCATGGCCGTGCTGGTCTTACAGGGAGGTGTGTTCAGTTGAATTCTTGGCGTATTGCTATCTTTAGGCAGCGGGAAGTGATGGCACCATTGACCAACAAAAACCTGGTCTAAAGTCAATAGCGTATTAGTAAAATGCACCTAGGCTAATGCACAGCATGCACACACTATGCTTGTTACACACACAGGGACGCCCAGCAGCACACAAACATGCAAAAGATTACAAATAAAAATATTACGGTGCAAATCTGCCATCATAACGACAATGCGCCAAGATACGTACGCGCCTGGCTTTTCAAGGGAATGGGAGATGACACTCTGATTGGTGTATAGCATCTTACGCCCAAAACACACCTATGAATTAATGAAGACACTAAGTACAACCCTTTTGAACCAGGCGCCCGGCGCACGGACCCTTTTTTCCGCCGTCAAACTATCAAAAAGTGGATTTGGACACGCCTTAAACACACCTGCGCCATGCGCTTCACGCCGTGAAGTTAAGTACGTAAGTTAAGTTAAAGGTCCCATGGCATGAAAATTTCACTTTATGAGTTTTTTTTAACATTAATATGTGTTCCCCCAGCCTGCCTATGGTCCCCCAGTGGCTAGAAATGGTGATAGGTGTAAACCGAGCCCTGGGTATCCTGCTCTGTCTTTGAGAAAATGAAAGCTCAGATGGGCCCATCTGGAATCTTCTCCTTATGAGGTCATAAGGAGCAAGGTTACCTCCCCTTTCTCTGCTTTGACTGCCCAGAAAATTTGGCCCACCCACTCCTCCTCCTCCTCCTCAATAGCTACAGACACAGAAATGGCAAGTACTAAGGAAAGCTCAGTGTGGGACTGGCTCTAGTGGCTGTAATTCTGTACCAAGGCTGAATTTCGGGAAAGAGACTTCAGATACAGTATTAGGGGATCACTAAGGCCTATATAAAAGCATCGAAAGAGCACCATGTGATGGGACCTTTTAAATAAGTGACTTTTGGTTTCACATGGGACACAAACAGCGTTTGCTTGACCCATCCATCCACCCCGACCTCCTTTGATTAGAAACCTATTTGTGAGACGTCAAAGGAAACCAGAACAAAGTATGTTTCCCTCGAAACATATTCAAGATTGCGGTTTGGCTGTGTGGGAACATAATTTTTAGGAGACACGGCTGGCCAGTCTGCTTTGTAGGGTTTCAATTTGTGACCAGTGTTTTTCATTTATTTTCATTTGACACGCAGTGACAAGGAATAGCAAGTGACGATCCTTTTTTCCACCTACTCTGAATAGATGGTGAAGCATTGCTGCCTCATTGAGAGTTGAGATATTGGTAAGGTGAAGCATCAGAGCACCCTTTCGAAAGTAAGATGTTCTCACAATGTGAGTACAGTTCATGATGTCATCTTAGAGCACAATTTGAAACCTTAACCATCCTTACTGTTGTACTTCACAAAAATGGATAGCCCAGGGACTATTTACTTTGTGAATGTGTCAAGCTGAGCACATACTGTATCTTCCCGTCTTTGAAATATCTTCCTGCGGCACCAACGACCTTTACAAACAACAGGTGCTCCAATAAAAAAAACAGAGGTAAAAACTGAAATCGATCAGGTCAGTTTCTACATCTTCCTGCCTCGCTCTCGTTTTCGTCTCGTCTCTGAGACGGTGGCATCACTGGGACCTAACGGTAATCGAGGGCTGTCACCTCAGTCAAAAGATAACATTATCCAGCGTGTCACTCTGCACCTCAAAGACGAGCGAGAGAGAGAAAGTGTGTTTGAGGAAAAATGGACCGTGGATGTGTCTCAGTGGAATTCGCCTCCTTTGGTAGGCTTTATTTGCATGAAAAGGAACAGCATGTCAAAACAATCAATACGAAACCGCTTGATGCGTAGGTAAACTTACAACGTAAAATATAATTATCGCACTTTACTCTTAATACCTTCTCCCATGAAAATCTAGTTTTTAACCTTGTTTACATGTCCATATGGTGTTTTTTTTTTTTTATTTGCTACAAGAGATTTCATGAGCGAAATAAGCAACCGCGGCATGGCTGAGCATTTCTGCCTTTGGAACTTGAGTGTACGGATGCGGAGCTCTGTGCCGCAGCAGGTCCTGTCTGTACCGCCCAATTGTTTAACATGGCCGCTGAAACGAAGTGGGCAGCGCTAGGCCTGGTCAATAATTCAAAAACCTATCGTATCGTGATAGACAGTTGATCAATATCAATATAAAACATGTTTTACCACCATGTTTTAACACCGATTAGTGCTGTCAGTTAAACGCTTTATTAACGGCGTTAACGCAAACCCATTTTAACGGCGTACTTTTTTTTTTATCGCGAGATTAACGTTCTTTTTGGCCTAGCAAACATTGTGGTTTTTTTCAAATGCTGTTTCAACGACTAGTAACCCTTTTATATATGTCAATGCTCGTAACGTTAGAAAAACTACAACACCACACCGGATCTAGCTAGACCGGAGACGAAACAACAGGCACGCCGCACGCACTTGTTTGGGATTGTGAGCCGGCCAAAGAGTAGTAGGCTAACGTTAGGTTTTGGGTGGACGGCGAGTGCGTGACGCCGAAATGGATGCCAATAAGATTCTGAATGGAAAGTTTGTTTTTAAAAAGTTGTCGATGGGGACAGTAGTTTTGATGCATACGCAGCCTGTACTCCACGGAGAAAGCAGCCACACTGGAACTGCTGCAAAGTGCAAACGCTGTCTCATTAACCGGTGATCAGTGGACGTCAGTGAGCAATCCAAATTATTTAGGAGTTACTGCACATTGACTATGTATATCAGCATACGGTTTTAGGACTATGTTGTTTATATAATATTTTTTTGACTGTTTTTGTCATTTGGGACATTGTCCACCCCCTTTTCTGTCCTGGAGAATCGTTACATTCCTTATTAGAAACATGTAAAGGTTACAAATGGCATCTGGTTTTGGACCCTTTTGTTTGTACTGTATAAGGAGAGTGTTAGTGTTACATCTCAGTTAGGTTGGGTACTTGGAGGAATTGTACAATAATGACAGATTCACACATTTTTCTTTTTGTTTACAGTAAAGTAATAATAAACAATTACAAATGTTAACGTCAAGTTCATAAAGTAACTTTCTTTGCATTCATTTGATTCCCAATCAAGATACACTGGTTAGAATTGCTTTCCATTGTTAATATGTACTTAAAAACTAAATAATAGAATTTTAATCATGTGATAAAACATGCGATTAATCGCGATTAACTATAGAAATTTGACGATTAATCGCGATGAAAAAAAAATTAATCGTTTGACAGCCCTAATAATAAGAGACAGGACCACCAAATCTAGCGACTGGGTTTGTAAGACAGACACGGCCCCATACTTATTTACAGTATTTGTGTGTTTTTCATTGTTGTGTCGACATTGGGGTTGATAATTGAAGAACAGTTGAATGTTATATTAAGTGTTAAACAGAAATGTTTACATTTTTTGTTCTTAGTCTTTTTAGGTAATTAAAATTATGAATCGAGATGCACCGATTATAACTTTCTAGGCCGATACCGATTTTAGCCGATTCCGATTTCATTTTTTCTAACCACTTTACAGCACACACAAATATTTATTTTCTATCTTTTCTTTAATAGAACATTTTGCACAGAACAGAGAACATTTTTTGAACAGATAATGGATCACTATAAAATAGAACTATATAAATTACTTTCCCTACTACTGGTGTGGGAAATTCACACACATCTAAAGTGCAATGTTAGAACCATTTCCTTCTTTTCACATCCAATATCCAACTAAAGAAATGTGATTCTGGTTTTTGGTGTCGTCCCTCAACGCCCTACTTTTTCCTTGCAGGTGTTGCATATTGCAAACTTGTTATCTTCTGCACACACGCTGAAGAATTTCCAAAGAAGCTGACATGTTGCAGGTTAATTCACAAGGTTCACTACATGTGCGAGAATAGCGCGGACACGCGCTTCACACGGTGAGCGGGTACGAGCGACACACGGTGGAAAAGTTGAGAGAAAGGAAAAGGAGACTGTGCTGTAGCGTCATCCTTGAGAACTGTAACTCGTATAACTGATGTCAGTTAATTGTAGCGTTGACCGGCATGAAATCGGCATATCTCAGACTGACCTGCCGGTCGCCGGTCATGGCCGAGCACATGAAAACCGGCCAATTCCGGTCACCGGCCGCTCTATCGGTGCATCTCTAATTATGAATGGTTATCAATATCGATCAATGTGATCAAGCAATATCGTGATCTACCTCTCAGCCGTATCGCCCAGGCCTAGGCAGCGCTTCCTGGAACTTTGCGGCCCTTCCGCCTCCTGTCTGAACCGGCCGTGAGGCTCAAACAAGTATGGCTGAATCTCTCTGATGTCTCCAACCGTCTTGATGCGCGCTGCTCTTTCACCGGTCAAGCTAGCGCAAGCAGCGGTGGTGGACATTAGGCCATATCCAGAATTTCTCAATGAGGGAGAACGAGTAGTTTCAACTTCAGCCCCCCTTTTTTTTTTTTTTATGTTTTACATGTTAAACAAAATATGAATCATAGCAGCGTATTTTTAAATACTTTAATACATGTCTGGAGGAGGACTTTAAGTGCAAGAGGTATTATAAGACATAAGTATCTAAATAAAAATGTTTTGAAGGATGTAATAAGTCTTGATATGGCCCTGCAGTTCCATGCCGAAGTGTCCTTGGGCAAGACACTGAACCCCGAGTTGCCCCCGATGCTGCGCCATCGGAGTGTAAATGTGTGTGAAGGTTTACCTGATGAGCAGGTGGCACCTTGTACGGCAGCCTCGGCCACAGTGTATGAATGTGTGTGAATGGTCAATGGTTCCTGTACTATGTTAAAGCGCTTTGAGTAGTTAAGACTAGAAAAGTGCTATATAAAAACAGTCCATTTACATTTACATTACTGTGGCAACTGGATAGTAATCACTCAGTACGTTTACATGCACACCAATATTCCACTATTATTCTGAATATGACAATATTCTGAATTTGATACAGGTCATGTAAACCGCATATTCTGGTTGGATATTCCGAATAAGGCCTTTTTCCGAATATAGCATTTTCCTATTAAGACATGTGGGATATTCCGGTATTATTCAGGTTTTAGAGGCATTATTTGGTCATGTATACAGCGCATTCGGAATATGCGTCTTAATCGGGGTTATTACCGCAATTTATGGCCTCTTGCCTGTTTCCGGCTTATGGTCATCTCTGAGCGTTGCTGTGGTTGCTGTACACAAACCTACCAGCCAACAGTTTGCAGGGCTGCAGACCCGATAAGAAGGAGAAACACAGCTACTTTTAAACATTATCAAAGACTTGGATATCAGCAGATTTTTGGATATGCGCACACATCGCTACGACGACCTTTTCAAGAAGCTGGTTGAAGGAATGAAAGAGGCATGCTGTGTTCACACGGTCCAACAAGTCTCCCACCGCTGGTAAACTTAGAAAAAATCTTATTTTGCACCGCTACATATCATAATATTCCAGTTTTTGCTCTTAACCTGAAAAAGACGATATTCCGACTAAGCTGTTGAGTGTGGCTAATGAAAGTGAATATTCCATTAATATTGCCGTTTACATGTAGCCGTGCAAAGTTAGATTTTTTTCAAAGTTTACCAGCGGTAACGACTGGACGTATTGCCGGGAACACGAGCTCCCTTCATTCCTTCAACCAGCTTCTTGAAAAAAAGTGTTGTTCAAAGCTCTCATATCCGTATCCATGTCTTAATCAGAAAATGCTATGTTCAGAACAGGCCTTATTCGCAATATCCAACCGGAATATGCTGTTTACATGACCTGTATCGAATTCGGAATATTGTTATATTTGGAATAATAGTAAAATATTGGTGTGCATGTAAATGTACTGATAGTTAGATTGCTGATTTACTTGTGCAGTATATCACTGCCATTCCATTCGAGTCATTTAGAAACACAGATAAAGTTCCCTACAGTGTAAGAATGGAATATTACATTCAAGGTAATTTAACGTTAATAAACTTTGCAGCTGCCCAATAATGTAGCTACTTCCCTAAATATTTACATTTAACAGCATGCAAATTCAAACGTTGGCAAACAAATAATTGAGAAAAAAACCCAACATAATTTCTGGCTGCACATGAAACCCTGAATATCATTTTATCCTTCCTTTTCCTTTCTTTCCCCACACCCAAAACCACCTCTGTGTCTTTATCTCCGTCTTACGGTTTCTCTTTGGCTCGGCTCTGAGATCTCAACATCCCTAAATCATCATCAGAATGAGAAAGGAGTCCCAGGGCTAATGCAATGCAGATATGTTGTCTTTTGTGTCGGAATATGAGAAAAGGAATTTATGTGAGGCGCTCAGTGAGTCAGAATTCATTTCTTGCTCGAGCTTTTGCCCTGCAGTCAAACGTAAACTGACTGCAGACTCAGCTGGCTGACTGAGTGAGGACACACAGAAATGTACAACTCTCACACACACACACACACACACACACACACACACACACACACACACACACACACACACACACACACACACACACACACACACACACACACACACACACACACACACACACACACACACTCACGTTCACCTCACACACACACACTCTCTCTCTCTCAATATACATACACTCATGTTCACCTCAATAGAGTGGGCCTGTGTGCTCAGAGTGGCCTCTCCATCCTTGAGTGACAGGTGTACATGGGTGGCACAATGGCCGGCAATATTGTCCGCCAACCATGGTAACAATGGCCTGTCTCCAGGGAAATGTGGAGCCTCGCAGTTGCCGGCCGTCAGACATGAAAAGAGAAAATTTCAGGTGGCGGTGGGGAAAAGACAGAGAGAGAAAAAAAAACATTTTGAGGGTTTGTGCTAATCAACATTGCCGGCGGCAAGCGCTTTGATAGGGAAAATGGATTCTGATTTTTGATTATAATGTAGGGCACAATCGGGAAGAGCTCAAACACAAGTACTCCACTGGAAGCAATAGATCCTAAATGTACAGCTGATTTTGCAGAATACACATGGGATGCATAGAGATGAGGTGAATATTAACAATGAACAGGTCTCGCTTCAAACAATACGATGCTGTTTATGATTGCACTGAAACGTGGCCTCGGTGATCGTCACTGCTGATGAACACTGCTAAAAGGGACGGCTAACAATCTGTGGGTGTTTGTGTATAATGTGTGTGAGAGACAGACAGACAGACAGACAGACAGACTGACGGAGAGAGAGGGAGACAGAGTGATGTACTCTTATCAGTCTTCCCAGTCCTCAGCAGCAGCAGATAAACAGAAGTGTGAAGGGCAGTTGCGCTGCAGGGGGCTGATTGACATGGCTGGCGCCCAAAGAATCTCACACACACACACACACACACACACACACACACACACACACACACACACACACACACACACACACACACACACACACACACACACACACACACACACACACATGCCCCTTTTGCTTCCTTCACTTCAGCAAATATCCACAAATGTATCATCTGGTGACTGTGAGTAGCACATTCAGTACTACTGCTGTCAAATATAAAAATGATGGGGCTGAATGTATGGTTTCCAAAAACTTGTTTGATTTCAATAAAGACAGCAATTGTATATCATTAGCCAGTTACCTGTGGTGTCCTGGTGAGAATACTACAAAGGAGACTGATTTAGACCAGTGCTTTCCGATCTTTTTGTCTCGTGAACCCCTAAAATAAAGGAATGTAACCACAAAACGCAGCTTATGAACTTATGAACTTAGTGAGTACATGATTCATGAGCTATTCTAACAGAGAGTGATTTAAAAAAAAAAAAATTTATTCTTTTATCTAAATGATTTTAGCAGCTCTAAACACTTGAAAGGATCCCATATTTCCCAAGAGATAAGCCAAAGTTTCCAAAGACAGAGAAAGCTAAATACTCTCCTTTTTAGATGGTTGTAGAAGTAAAAGACGTGTATTCTGTAAAAATAATGGACGGTTTTGCTATTGTTTTGCTACCAATTGTCAAGATCGGGGGTTCCCAACCTAGGATCGGGTGGGTCCCAAGATAATGAGTCACAAGATGATTGATTGCTTTTGCTTTGAAGGAGCAGCACCCTCTCCTGATTTGTGATATAAAAGCAATCTCCACATTGTGTCACATGAAGCCAACTGTCTTACGCGCATCCTAGCATCGCGCCTGAAAAAGGATGAAAATTAGCGCGCCCACCCGGCTGTCATGTATCTATTGGATCTGGATGCGGATCGGAGCTGGAGCCGATAAATACCCGGGACTACTGCGGAGTCATTCGTCTCTAAGTCATTAGAATGCCGATTTGTCACCTTTCCCAGTGCAGACAAAGGCCAGATTGTTTTTTTTTTTTTTGTCCAATGGGAAAAGGGCTATACTGTAACAGTAAGTTTCCCGCAAACTGTGAAGTCAGCTGCAGACAACGGGGAAGATGCAGTACATCGGCCGGGTGAAGGCACCATGGTTTTGTTTCTTCATGGTTGTCATAGAAATATCTCAAAATCGATGGCATCGTTCTTTATTTATGTTAAAGTGTGACACATGAATTACTTGTAGACTCATTTGTTTGTGATGTATTGCAAATGAAATCAATCACATGCGAGCTAATTTAAGCTTGGCTATGTGTGTGTGTGTGTATGAGTGAAGATAAACACTCGGTACCAGCAGCTGAAAGCAAATAGGGGATTAAAGCGGAGGGGAAGAAAAATGAACTAGCCCAAGTCGCAGGGAGGACAGGGAGAGACTTGATGGACAGCCAGAATGTACCTTGTGTAACGTTATGTTTTGAATATGGGTGTTTTGTAGACTTGTTCTTGTATTTTTGCACAATGCATGTGCATGTAGACCTTTACATGTACCACCTGCCTGTGCTTATGCATACTGGTTTGCATTTATGAACCTGTGTGTGTGTGTGTGTGTGTGTGTGTGTGTGTGTGGTTGTGTGGTTGTTTTCAGTGCATTAGCAGATTATTGAGCAGGCATGCCCCGTGGCACCATGCTGTTCCACACCAAACAGTGAAACCAATACCTTTTTGTTGCTGATAAAACTGGATGGCCAGAGATAGGCATGCATATTAAAACACACACACACACACACACACACACACACACACACACACACACACACACACACACACACACACACACACACACACACACACACCCTCTGCTCAGTCAGAGCTACAGTATGTGTGAGTGTGCACGCACTGGGCTTGCAGGGGTTAGCTTTGTGTGTGTTATCTGTGTGTGTGTGTGTGTGTGTGTGTGTGTGTGTGGGTGTGTGTGTGTGGGTAATACACTCCCACAAAGACACCATACACTCTCCCTCCTACTCCTTCCACTTCCCCAGAGACAAAGTCCCAATTTCTCCATTGCCTGCAGTCAGACAGAAAGACGAAGGGGGGGTGGGGGGTGCGCTGCAAGAGAGAGGGGAGGGAAAGAGCGGGAGAGCAAGGAGAGGTAGCGAAAAGAAAACCCAGATGCTATCGGCCCTCAGAGAGTCACCAGGGTCATTGTCATATGTCAGTCAGTGTAACACGACTCTCTCTGATAAGCCGGCTGATTGCGCCGATTGGCCGCGATGGGTGACAGTGCCATACCGTTCTGTGCCGGCGCTCCTGACGAGACACGGAATTAACCCCCAGCGCTTTGCCGATAAACATCTAAAATGGTTTCGGGACCCCAGGGGCTAATAGGAAGAGACGGGAAGCTATCAAAATATCAAATGTGCGTGACAAGCGGCACAAGGACCAGGTCTGTCAAACACTCGCCTCTCCGAGTGTGATTTAATCCTGTGTCTTCCCACAAAGCTTGGCAGCACAGCGCTGAGAAATGAGCCACTAGTCAACCCTGTCTGTGGAATCATATTGTAATGGATATATTTATATAGGCAAACTGATGTGGGGTTCCTGGTTTTAATTAGGTAAACAGCTCGTTGGGAGGAATCAATGGCGATCCGTTAATGAAGGTCGGCCCAGGCTAATAGCTGAGGCCTTTTCTGTCTCACAGCGTAGAAATTCTCATGAAAGCAGTCAATGAAGTCTTCTTTTTCTGTCTAGTGCTGGTCGGGTAACAGATAGCTCTATGTTGAGTAGAATGTGTGCAGTGTGTAGACCAGGGTCTGTGTTTTTTTTTTTTTTTTGGGGTTCATGTCCTTGGCTGGATGTGTAAAGGACAGGAGAGCAAGTGATAGGGGACAGAGTCGTGTGTGTGTGTGTGTGTGTGTGTGTGTGTTTCATGTGTCTCAGCTGGGTGACATGTGAAGGTGATGGGTGTCACCGGTGTCCCTGTCGTCTGAGGGCATGTCTCTGCCTGCTGGCTCTGACACCAGCCTGACTGACTTATGATCAGGATTTATCATCTTGATTTATGATGAACCTGGTTTGTCCCTCTCCCAGCAAGGGAGATGGGGAGGCCCGTGTGTGTGTGTGTGTGTGTGTGTGTGGGGGTGTGTATGTGGGTGTGTGTGTTTGTGTGTGTGTGTGTGTGTGTGTGTGTGTGTGTGTGTGTGTGCGCGAGCTTGTGAGCTGGCCCAGGTGCATGGATGGGTACCTCCACCACTATATATATATATATATATATATATATATATAAGATTAGAAAATGTATTTCGAGCCTGAGTGCTAATTGAAATGGCTTAATAAAAGGTTTTAAAACTGTGAACACGAGGCCCGGATAGAGCGCACAATGCATGTAGCCACCAGTCATCACCACCACGGCAAGCGGTGAGTCATTTTCCTTTTCATATTGTGCTGTAACAGGCAAGCAGAGTCTTGACTACTAAATGCCAGGCGCAGGGACATGGGGGCTATTTAGTAAACATCTTTCAATTCCATGCCAGCCGGGCCGGGCAGCCAGGCAGGCTCTTAGCTTCTCCCCTCTGTGTTGGGATGCAGAGAAACAGGCCGTCTACAGGCCCAGGGGATGGAGGGATGAGAGGGGAAAGAGACAGAGAAAGAGAGAAGGAGGGCGCTGGAACACGTCCACAGATTAACCCTCGTGGTGGAGATGGAAAATAGAGCGGAACTGAACATACGTGTGCGTGCGTGACTGCGCGTGTGGAGAGAGAGAGAGAGAGAGAGAGAGAGAGAGAGAGAGAGAGAGAGAGAGAGAGAGAGAGAGAGAGAGAGAGAGAGAGAGAGAGAGAGAGAGAGAGAGAGAGAGAGAGGATGAAAGGTGACATGCAGAAGCGTCTGGGCACCACAACACAGAGGTGCCCATTTTTTTGCCTCTGCCATGCAGTGTACATCAACAACAAAAAAGCAACAGATACACAACAATAGGCACTCTACCCTTTCGTGTCTTCCTCCCTACACCCCCCACCCCCCCCTTTCCCTCCAATAGCCACTGCTAATCCTGTCCTTCACACTCCCAAATAAAAGCAGCAGAGAAGGGAGGAGAGGACAGGAATGGGGGGTTAGGGCAAAGAGGGGTCGCTTGTCTCATTGTGCCAGGCTTTCATCCATAGATATGGGATATAGTTCAGCCTTATAAAGAATTATTGTTTGAATGACAGGAACGTGTGTGTGCGTGCGTGCGTGTGTTCACCAATTTGCAGGGCCAAATATCTGTTCACACCATCATGTGTGGGGACTCGGTTCTTATCTGGGGAAAAACATCCTGCACCCATGGGGTTACCGTTTTATTTTCGGGGCTGGACTTAACGTAGGGTTTATTTTGACTCATAACTACATCAAGGTGTTATGGTCAGGGTTGGGGTTAAGTATGTAGTGGTTATGGTTCAGCCTTCAGAGGAATAATGCGAGTACAATAGTATACAGTGGTAGTACAGAGTGATGCCCTCACAGGTGGAGTACGTTCCACATTCATGAGGTAAACGCACCCACTGAACTGTATACACCTGTACTGTGGGATCAAATTTTCTATTCTTTTGGATTTTGTCCCTTTTGAACTTTGATTTGCATCGTGGCCTGCTAAATAATCTCCTCCGTGGTTAATATTTTGTTTGTGTTATTATGACTCAACATACTGTATTGTAAACTTGGTATGAATCATTGGTATCACTCACGCAGCGTGTGCTAAACTCAGTATGGATTATACTGTAACTTAACACAGTGTGCAGTGCTATAGCACAGAACACACCTACTCAACATACTTCAAAGTTATGTATGAGAGTATGTATTCTAAACGCCATATAGGACTCAATGTGACATGGTTTTGGGCACGCAAGAATCGGAATATGATCTTTTCTGGATGTAATAACATGTCAAAAGTTGAAAATCATCACAGTATATCAGTCAAAGATGTAATAAAAACCAGTATTTTACTATTATTTGTATGATAGTTGCCACTTGCATATTGGCAATTGAACATGTTTTAATATACCTTCACAAGATAACCTTGACCACATATTTTCACAAGTTATTACATTATCTGGCAATAATCAAATTTATAAATTGCAGACTTGCATACAGGTTTATTCACAGCACAAGCAACATAGTGAATGTTTCCTGTCTTTGATATCATTCTAATGCTAGTATTGTACATCACATGTTCCCCCGCTGTGGTGAAAGCTGCTGTGTGTGTGTGTGTGTGTGTGTGTGTGTGTGTGTGTGTGTGTGTGTGTGTGTGTGTGTGTGTGTGTGTGTGTGTGTGTGTGTGTGTGTGTGTGTGTGTGTGTGTGTGTGTGCGCTCCCTGTATCTGTAGTTGTGGAAACAAAGCGGGCTGTACAGATCCAGATACACAGTCAGATACACAGGGGAATAGCTGTGAGTGAGTACTGTTGGTTTGTTTGACAGGGACCTCTTACCCCTGTCTCTCACACCTCAGATAGATAGAGAGAGAGAGAGAGAGAGAGAGAGAGAGAGAGAGAGAGACAAATACACCGGGTTGGCAGATATAGGCAGATAGCAGACGAGTGAAAGGGAGAGCAGAGAGAGGAAAAACATAAAGATAGACCACGAGGTGTTGAAGACGGGCCTGGGGAACGGAGGCGTAGCATAAAGGAGCAAGAGCAAAGCGCCAAAGGAGGGGCGACAATAAAAGGGTTGGGGAGAGAAGGAGAGAATTAAGGGAGGAGAGGGGTTAGAAAGAAAGGGAGGGGAAAGCGAGAGATAAGGAGGGAGAGAAAGCTTGGCACTGCACCGGGTAGTGGAGGGTTTATTATTCTCTGTAGCACTCAATCAAACGCAGGCCCTCTGAACAGAGAGCAATGCTGGCGAATCATCCTGGGGGCTTTCTCTCTCTCCCTCTCTCTTTCTTCCTCTCTCTCTCTCTCTCTCCATCCCTCCCCTCCTAACCCTCCCCCGCTCTCTCTCTGTCTTTTTTTTTTCCTGCGGTGTATGAGTGCTATCCATCTGTCAGCTGTCAGTGCCAGTGAGAGATATACAGAGCTGTCACTTTGCGTCAGCCTGGGTTTGGGAGGCCCTCTTTTGCAGCTGCCGCTCTACACATACTTTCCCTATGGCAGCACAGGAGCGCCGCTATTAAAGCACAAGCGCACACACACATACACAAACACTGGCATAAAACTGATGTGTTGGTCAATTAAAATATTGATATTAAGCAGTCAGTATGAGCCATGTTGGATAGATGATGATTACCTTACTTATTGCTATCGTTACTTTTATGTTCTTTGGTCTTAATTCTGTTTAATGACTTTTCCACAATGAACAGTATAACAATATTGCATGTATTTTCTTCTGCAGTGAGACACTAAAATCTAATGTCAGTAGTGAATATCTTTATTATTTTTTTTTTTTTTAAGATGTCACTCTCAAAGCTATAGAGTGCCAAAGTGAAACCTAAACGTTCTGTTTAAGAAGAAAGAAATTCCGAATCTTATTGGCATTTGTAGCGTAACTAAAAAATAAGCCTTGAAACGGAGCCTTACTTAACGGTATGCATGGTTGTTCACGCTATATGTCCACGTAAGGATGGCTATTTAATATTGTTTTTCATTATATAAGAATGTTTTTAATGGCCTTTAACAAACAGCATTTCCCATGATCCCTTGACCATTGCCAGTTAAATGCCATGGCCCAACAGAAAGGCAAATTCCGTTGGCAAGTCGAGGGGTCACTGCACTTTTGACTGTCTGTACAGCGGGACCGAGAGGACTAAATGGTGTAGACATGTTTATTCAGCAGAGATTACAGGGAAATATTATATTACTTACGTGTAGGTGCGCATGTACTGTATATTGTGGATATGGATTAAACCATGCTTTAGCAATGGTATATTTTAATGTGTGCTGTACTTTTTGTATGCTTGTAAGGTAGTGTTTGACCTTAAAGTGATGGTTCGGAGTAATTCACCCTAGGGTCCTTTGCACCATGACCTCAAGTCAAACACCCTTTTTTCAAAGAAGCTTTTTTCACCTGGGTCTAACATTGGGCGAGTTAGCGTAGAGTAGCGTTATCAGCTGAATAGCTTAGCGCAGGGGCTAATGGACCCACGTTTGTATCTCGTAAGTTACCCCACTAATAATGCCCAAAATGATACCAAACGTCTACAAGTAGTACAAATAGGTTATGCTCTCATAAAACGATGGATTGGAAAGTTTGTAAGTACACCAGAAGTTTATGTAAATAACACTTGCCTGCTGGCTTCTGCTCTCTGCTGTTGTTGTTGCTGCTGTAAGACGAGTGCTTAGGGCCGTCTACAAATTACAACACCGAAAAGAGATGCAACAAAAATATTTTTAAACCTATTTGTACTACTTGTAGACGTTTGGTATCATTTCGGGCATTATTAGTGGGGTAACTTACAAGATACAAACGTGGGTCCATTAGCCCCTGCGCTAAGCTATTCAGCTGATAACGCTACTCTAGCTAACTCTCCCAATGTTAGACCCAGGTGAAAAAAGCTTCTGAGGGGGTGTTTGGCTCGAGGTCATGGTGCAAAGGACCCTAGGGTGAAATTACTCCGAACCATCACATTAAAAACAAGAAGGTTTTATATAGGCCTGTAACAATTATTACATATTTATCGAATTATCAATTTTGTTTACATAAGCACGGTTTCTTTGTTTAACCGCAATGAATTGCTAACATTAGCTAAGGTCTTAAGGCGTATGACTGTTGACGGTCTTGTTAATTTTGTTTAGATATGGCAAATTGTAATTTTATAAGTAATTATTGGTCAGACTTTTCCGCTAAAGCTATGCTAGTTGTTGGCACTTGACCCTATACACGTTCATAGCAACAAAAATGACAAGTGGGGAGACAGTTAGAAGAAATGTTTTATGATAATAAAGAGGCGTTGTTTACTTCATAGGCTGTCTACCTGTGTTATTCCATTATCTGGGTCACATGACAGTGATATAACCAAAAGATGGATCCTGGAATTCATTCAAAACTTTAATTTGTTTAAAAAGTAATAAATGAATAGACTTTTCTTTTCTTTTTTTTTTTTACTGAAAGAGACAATTATATTGTTAATCGCAATTATTTCTGAGACAATTAATTTTACAGCAACATTTGGAATTGTTAAAGCTCTAGTTTTATATCCCTTTTGTTAGCAAAATACAGTATTTTATATTAAAAATAGAGAGGCAAAGGAGTCGTTCATGGGGCGGTTTTCTAGTCGTGGATGAACGAAATGAACCGGGTCAGTCCCCCTTTTAAAACAAATCGCCTGGATGCCAGTTTGACCAATGAAAGATATGCTGAATAAGAGACTGCAGTAAATTACAGGAGCTAGTTGAACAAGATACCCTAACCCTTAAAGTACAAAATATGAAGATCTGGAAGATCTGGTTTGACAGATCAGTCAAACTGCAATGCACACAAAAGCACATAAATCACTATTATCCTGTTGAAACCCGACAACAGGTGCAAACTTGTTACTATTAATTTGCCTTTTTTATACTTAAAATGAAATTATAATCTACCATTATTTAAGCCCTCAAACCCTTCTAAAACCCCTTGGATAACTTTTAAAAGATATTGGTCATCAGGCTACAGTAAAACTGTGTTTTTGCATTTAATCATGTTTTTCTGTTACATATTGGCACCCTGTCAAAGTCCTGAAAGAAAGCTGTTGGGTTTGTGTCTGTGACTGGTGGTAGCGGGGTTAAAACAGGACGATTGCAGTGCCAAACTCAAGTAGGGTTGAAAGGGTGGGATGGAGTGGTAGGTGGTGTTGGGATGGATGTGTGTGTGTGTGTGTGTGTGTGTGTGTGTGTGTGTGTGTGTGTGTGTGTGTGTGGGGGGGGCAATTACACAAATTAATTGCAGGCCTCAGCTGACACCACTCAGGAAGAAGATGTGAAGGGTACACATGTGTGTGCTATGACAACAAGAGAAAAGGGGATGTGTGTAGCTTCCTTCCATTTGTATATGTTGACAAGATTGCCGGGTTTTTGTGCCTATTGTGCCACTCCTGCCATTCCAGCGCCAATTGTGTTGGGTTTTGGGGGCTCGTTATTAGAGGGTGACAGTTTCTGGGCGGAAACAAACACGACTCTGACGATTAACACCGTGTCACCATGTCAGCTCATACAGTAATCCTGATATTCTGTCTATCGCACATGTGTGCAGTGAAAGGGAGGGGGAGGTGAGAGGAAGGGACAGTGAGAATATCATAGAAATAGAGAGGAAGAGGCATAGCCGAGATCCCAGGAGAGACAGATAAAGCCGTGTCGTTCATTGAGGACATTGTGTACGTGGGGGCGTACTGTAATGCAATGTTCAACATTCCTCCCAATCCCGGTCTCTCCGCGGGGAAGAGCAAGGCCTGCTGGGGGATCTGTTTAGTTGATCAGTGCTCTCGCCAGTCAAGGGAATAGACTAGTGAAGGATACAATAGCAGAGCGAGGTGTGACAGATTAGGATGAGATAAAGGATACTGCTGAGTAGAATAGCATTGTAAGGCTAAGCATGAATAACATAGAAGGCAAAGGACAAGATAGTGTAGTATAGTATGGTATTTGGTGAGGGTAAGAGTGGGATACAGTTTAAGTAGGGTATCATGGGTTAACATACAGTACTGTAGAGCAGGATAAGAGATCCAGTAGGCAGTGGTGGAGGAAGTATCCTGGAGCCGGTTGCACCAAATTTAGCCCAGTTCTGACATTAGTGCGTGAGCAGCATTGGCATTTTGATGTTGCAGAGGGTCAGATGGAGATCATTTAAATGTATGTACAGTACAGGCCAAAAGTTTGGACACACCTTCTCATTCAATGTGTTTCCATTTTATTTTCATGAAATTTGGTTTGCAGCGCTATCAAAAAAAGCAAAGGGTGGCTACTTTGAAGAATCTAAAATATAAGACATTATTATTATTATTATTTCACACTTTTTTGTCAAGTACATAATTCCATATGTGTTCATTCATAGTTTTGATGCCTTCAGTGAGAATCTACAATGTAAATAGTCATGAAAATAAAGAAACACAATGAATGAGAAGGTGTGTCCAAACTTTTGGCCTGTACTGTATGTACTAATGGTAGTTAATCATATATTTTGTAGTCCTATGTAAAATCAATCTGCAAAGTATCATATAATAACAATAGCTAGGACAAATTCCGTCATCAGACACTGGGTATTGCACGGATATTGGGCTATACAGTAAACTAAACTTGACATGTAGGATATGGGAGAGTAGAATGGCGTATTAGAGACTGACTCGGGCTACGACTGGTGTGACAAAGACCCAAACGCCGTAGAGTATGAAAGGATGAGGTTGGATAGGAGGTAAAAGCTTATTATTGCATTCGACACAGTAGCTTTTGCAAAGGAAGGTGAAGCTCGGCCAGTTTATCCACGGGCATTTTTCTATCAGATTGTAACTCAGCATTACTCCAACTGCAACTCCAACGCCTCTGTGGGCAGATTGGCTTCACCTTCACACTCTCAATCAGCTTTTCTATCATAGAGGTGTCACATTAACATACATGCATGCACACATGCCATACAAAATAAATGGCAACTTGCAGATGGGCATGTTTGTGTGTGAGTAAACACACATACAGTACACACACACACACACACACACACACACACACACACATGCTCTCTACCCCCTCCTCCACCACCTCTCAAACCCATTATTGGCAGCAGTTCAGTGACGGCTGTGTGACTGCCAGTACTGCGGATCTGCTCCTGAAGCGAGCTCTCCCCATCAGCGCTGGCTTGATTACCCTGATGTATGCACACCCAGACACTTGACAATCTCTCAGCATTTACATATGCAGCCTCAGCACTCCACACACTTCTGATCTGAGGTGTATGTGTGCGAGGGTGTGTTTGCGAGATTTACTGCGCGTGCGTGTGTGTGTGTGTGTGTGCGCGCGAGAGAGTGTGAGTGTTCGTAAGGCGAGTGGGAGAAGATGAGGAGAAAGCGAGAGAGAAATGGCAGCTCTCGCTCGCTAAACGTAAAACAAACAAACTTTAATCCGACGCCGAGGCCCCGCTCTTCAAAGCCGAGACGGAAGTACGAAGGGGTGGGGTGGGGGGGGAGTGAGAGAGAGAGAGAGAGAGAGAGAGAGAGCCTCACCTAAGGGCGTGCAACGCCGTAAACACACAAACAGAGCGTTTACCAGCCGGCCCGTTATTCACTCTCATGTCAAACACGTAGCACTCAGAACTAACTACCACACACACTACCGGGGATAGAGCTGTGTTAAAACCCTCACAAAAGCCTGCACTTGACTGATGTTTTTCTTTCTTTTCACATGAAAAATCATCATACAAACAACCCCCCCTTTCCCTCTCACCCCCAAACCTGATTCAAAAGGGCCTGCCTCTTGTTCTTTCTTTCTTTCTTTCCATCTCTGTCAACGTGAGGGAAGTGTCGGGTGAGAGGCAGAAACAGAAACGGAGAGACAGAGGGAGAGGGAGAGGAGGTCTGGGGAGTTGCACTGTGTCGATCCTTTTTGGCTGGCGCTTCACAGGGAAACCGGGCTCGGCTGATCATCATTAAAACGCACACAACTTGACATGTTTATTTAATGGCTGCTCCCGGCAAAGACGGCAAGCTGCTGCTATCTCTCACCGTCACATGTTGATCTACCACCGTACCATGTGTGTCTGTGAGTGTGTGTGAGAGAGAGAAAGACAGAGTGTATGTGTTGGCATAATCTTTTAATATGTGCCTTAATTTCCTGTATACTGTATATGAAGATTTCTGTTTTGGGCAAATACTGTAAAGTCAGGTCAGGCCACTTTGTGTTTGGATTAAGTGGATTCAGGTGGTTGTTTCTCATTCCATTGCAGTATTTACACTAGGTTGTGCTGCGACTGAACATACAATACCGATTTCCAACCTCCCCGAAATCTGTAATCCAAACAGTCCATGCTTTAGTTAACATGCCAGCGCAGCGCCGCCCTGCTGCTCTCTTGATTTCTCTGGTTACTGACAGCTTCCATAAATACCTTTGATGGCTTCAGATCACATTGGCCAACAATCCAAGAGTGCCACACAATGCAGGAGTGAAGCCCACAGTGATCAGAGACAAAGACATTCTTTATGTTCTGAAGGGAATGCAGTAGTAGGGTTAAAAGGCGGATTGAATTTGCATCTGATTTTTGGTTTGTGGTTTTATTTAAATAAATAACAAATGTCTTTCCTCTTTGGATTTCACAGCAATTTAAATCAGCAATATTTTGCAGGATCTTTTTTAATTTATTGTTTTGAATATGTGACTGTATATCATTATTTATTGAATACAACCCAGACATATCTGAAGTGCGTGAGATGTGTGTGTATATATATATATATATATATAGTTAGTTAGTTAGTTAGTTAGTTAGTTAGTTAGTTAGTTAGTTATTTTCTCAATTTAAAGTCACATAAACCTGCAGTAATTGATGTATTTGGCCACCGGGGAGCAGCGCAACAATCTGCAAAGACAACATTATCATAATATTAAAGTCCCATCATAAAAATGTGGTAATGTTTGCAAATAGTTTACTATTTACTGCCTGGCGAATGAAGTCCAATATTCACTCTCCTTTAAGCTCCGTTTTGGTCTCCACCATCCCCTGAGGAAAATACCTGACTCTTTCGCTGCTCCACAATGTTCACCAGCTAGTCATTAACGTTGTCTGCGTTTTGGTGCTGGGGGAAACAATGCTTCCGGTTGTGTCTGGAATGAGGTTGATGACAGCGTTGAGAGTGACCCGAACAATGAGCTGAAAGATGCAAAATGGTTTCTTAGAGCTACGAAACCATTTATTATTATTATTATTATTATTATTATTATTATTTGAGGGTTTATCACTACAAGTGGCACCTTTCACGCCTTTGACCCATTCCTGATATAATAATGTTGATTAGTGCAGCTTAAAGGAAAAGTTTGAGGCTAACGGAGAACAAAGGTGAAACACCAGGGCAAAATCCTTTGCTATTAGTTATAGCAAAACTAATGCTAATGCCAAATGTACTGCATGCAGAGAACTCCTGCTGCTATTAGATGAAATAATTTACAGTAACGAAGCATTAGGGATAACAACTCAAAACGTGGTCTATTTGCTACCTCGGTGAGTAAAACACAAAGAGAGAGAACAAACTGTAGTGCTGGGCCAGGGCTTGTGGGTGAAACGGCAAAGAGAAAAGAAGAGTGAGTAGAGAGAGGGATCAGAAGTATAGAGAACAGAGCAGGTGTGTGTGTGTGTGTGTGTGTGTGTGTGTGTGTGTGTGTGAGTGAGTGAGAGACTGCAGGGCGGATTAAGGCGACACACTTCCTTTTTTGTTTGTTTGCGTGTGTAAACGCAGTTTTGATGAAATATTAATGCTGCCTTCCAAAATGCCTTGTAAAGGATCCTCTGTCTTTGACTCCTCCATCTGTAGCACCTCAGGTAGGCATTTAGTATGCCGTTCTCTCTGTCAGGAGGGAACCGGCAACCCTCCATGTGTCGAGCTGTCAGCGCAAATCCGCCGGTCTCCCCAAGCCGACCCCCACCCCGGTGACACACCTTTAGTCCCACAGTCTGGGTGCCGCCTGCCGCCCCACCCATCCACCTACCTAATCGCCAGCCAGCACTCACCCGCAACCAAACTTTTCACAGCACAATTCTTGTTGCACTTCTTTTTTTTTTTTTATTACAATGACAAGCGCGCATCTAATAAAAGATAGAATAGAAGAGGTGTTTGAATGATTGATAAGTTTTGACATTTAGTTCACATTTCCTGATGTAACTCTTCTCTTCCTCTCACCGAATAAACTAAGACGTGCTTTCTTCTGAGACCGAGTTGACGAGGAGCTTGGCAATATTGATTGCACTTCAGGGAGCTGCCTGATTGGCAGCTGCCAAGGATCTGAGGATCTTATCCCACCCGTGCACCCACCCAAGCATCATGCCAGAGTCTCTACAGAGGAATCGGATACACCGAGAGTCCCTCATCTCCCTGTGCTCCTGCTAATGCTGCCTGACTGAGGAAGGGTAAATGATAGCGCCTGTCGACAAACATGAGTCTTGCTTGTGGTTTGGCGAAGCGTTGAGGGGGGGGGAGCAAAGACTCTGACAACCATTGGCTTTCTGAGTCTCGTGATAATGGTGGATGCTTACCGGTATTTTCCACCAGAAGCGCCTGCGCTGCAAGCAATCGCGGGCCATTCGAGTCTATGATTGATATTTCACCAGCCGCGCCACGCCGCGCGCGCGCGAAGCGGCTCTACGCTCCGCTTAAGATAACGCGCCAGGTCTATTTCCATAGACCTGTTCGGACAGCCAGGCAGGAAGTAAAACGGCGACATCACAGATCTATTTTATCAGGACAACGCCAGGTCTTCTCTTTTCTGGCGTTGTCCTGATAAAATAGATATGTGTTGTCGCCGTTTTACTGCTTGGAGTGGAAGGTAGATACTAGCTTAATAAACACGTGAATGTTCTGTAAAGTACTTGTAGAGACAATCAAATCTGCGAGTCGGGCAGTAAGACGCTCCCCTTCTGAGACGGTCTCCGGATGGTATGACGCGTGGCGGAGGACCGCAGCACAGATGCGCCCAGTGGAAAATGGCTGTTAGTCGGCTGTCAGTCAGTCACTCTGGGGTAATTACAAAGGTGAAGCGTCCCACAGTATCATCATGAGTGGTCAACCAGACACCCACAACGCTTCCTGTCACACGAAAAGGGTAATTATAGTTCTTACAATATAGTTCTTACAGTACATGTTGGTGGGGGGGGCGCGCTTGGGCATGCCATGCTTCATAATAGGCTTCATTTATAACGTAGACATGCGCATTTTCAATCTTGTGACTCGAGGCTGAGGGGCATCAGATAAACTCTTGCTCTTGTGTTTTTTGATTTCAAGAAAGATGGAAGATGCAAGTATTTATACTCCCAAAGCCTCATACAAAGACGGCATCAAAATATATACAAAGAGAGAGAGAAAAAGATGGCGACTGTTGCCTGAGGATATGGTTGTCATAAAAAAAAAGCTGGGTTGGGATTTGTTGGTGTCACTCAATAAATCAGTGGGAGTTTAATTACCTGCCTGGTGTGGAGGAGCCGTGACAAGCAAAGTGTGTGCGTGTGCGTGTGCGTGTGTGTGTGTGTGTGTGTGTGTGTGTGTGTGTGTGTGTGTGTGTGTGTGTGTGTGTGTGTGTGTGTGTGTTGTGACAGGCACTAGCTCTGTGAGTTAGCATTCCTCCTGGGCCGGACCCTACCAAAAGGCTGACAGGGCAGAGCTACAAACTCACACACCTACAGGGCCGTACCATTCTCCGGGGGCGGGTTGTGGGATAGGTGTCTGAGGCGGAGGGGCCTGCTTACAGAGTTGCAGCTCAGTCTCTCTCAGACTAATCCCCCCCCCCATCCCCATCCCCTACCTCTGCCCCACACACCACCTCCACCTCCTCCTTTTATGAACTGAGCTGGCCAGGAACTTTGGAGGCTAATCTCTGCCTCATAGTCCAGCGCACACCGACTCTGACCCTCAGCCCTATAATCCTGTAACCAGAGAAAAGAGCGAGAGACGCAGGGGGAGAGAGAGGCAGCAGGGGGTGAAGTATGAGAGAGGCGACGTGAAGCAAACACAGATGCAGTGTAACATAAATACGGCATGCCGAAACCTGAACAAGTGGCACAAACTTCACTGGCATTTGAATTTTGCGGTTCTGTGTTGATAGATACTATTAATGCATAATTCAATTAGTATTCCTTTCATTGTGCTATCAGCCTATAAACATGCCAGTCAGCGTAGGGAAAGCTAACATTTTGCCTTGGCAATATTGTACAGATTCCAATAAAAACTTGAAAGATTGAACAACCCATTCAAAAAACAAGAATAGAGGGGGGAAAAAATGACCAGCATAAAGTAGCAGGTAGAATAAAAGGGCGGCAGAGAAGCAAACACAGGTTTGACAGAAGGTAGGAGAGGGGACGATAGGCAATAGGTAATGTTTTTCTTCTCCAATTCCCTCTGAGGTAACATCCAACAATTTGAAGGTTCAATGGGCAAGATTACAGTTCTGGTAGAGATGAGTTAAAAATACAGGGTGAGTTGTAACGCTGTCTGTGGCGAGTGAATGACACACACCACACACACACACACAATACACACACACACACACACACATCAGTGTGCTGCACTGCTGTGCTCGCTGTTATTGGCTGTTTTCAACTGTAGCACGCATGAAGAGAGTCAGCATTACAGCTGTCAATTCAGATGGAGATCAGGTGGTGGGAATGAATGAGGAGACAGCAGAAAGTGGCTCTGGGTTTGTGTCACACACACACACACACACACACACACACACACACACACACACACACACACACACACACACACACACACAGAAGGCATTAATGTGTGCATGAATGCATGCATGCAAAGGAATTTGCAGATGCTAACCCTTAAAAATAAATCTCCTCTTTTTCATCCAAAGGACTCTGCTGTCACTCACTGATACTGATCGCTGTTGTTCTCCTGACTCGTCCGCACTGCCAAAAACAACAACGGCAGCTGCAAGAGTGTCTCGTCATTCAGCGCTCAAAGTATACCGAATTTGTTCCGTTTTCAGAGAGCTTAAAATATGCCAATATTTCACACGCGCTTCTCATGTTTCTCATGTTTTTGATACCGTTCAAAGTACTCAACGTGCAACTGAGAAAAAGAGAAATTGTCCCAAAGAGAGTAATTAATTTCCTAGCCCTTCCTTTTGTCGGGCAAGTGAAACAATGAGCGTATAAAACAACACTCCACTGTACTGTCGATTTTAACGCTAACAGACAGATGCCAATCTAGCTCTCTCTCTCTCTCTCTCTCTCTCTCTCTCTCTCTCTCTCTCTCTCTCTCTCTCTGTCTATCCCCCCCTCTCCTCTGCTAGACATGTGTGCTAGTTGGCTCAGAGACATTAGCATTTGTTTTACCCCCCATCCCATGTGCTAGAGCCTGAGGCACAACAGTCAAAGAGACACCACCACCACCACCACCACCTCCCAATATCTCATCTCATCTCTCAGTATGTGCGAGTGTGAATGCGAGGCAGAGTGTGCTCTCGCTCACAGACCGAGAAACACACACTGTGGCTATTGATATGTGCTGAAAGAGCTCTGTGTGATTTTATTAGATATTAGTGATTTAGCAATTTGCATAAGAAAAACATTTTCCATTTGGCTTTGCTTTGCTTGGGCAATACTGTTGTAATGGATTACCATGCCAATAGGGACCTCAATTGGGAGTGTGTTGGAGCCAGTGCATGTCCACATTGTGGTGTGCATGTGCTAGTGCGCCCCCTAGCTCTCAGCTGAGGCCCATCCCCTTTTTTTTTTTTTTTATTATCTCCTCCTCCTGCTGTTCCTCTCTTGCCCTACATATCAGTCCCGGAGAGAATAGACCCGTCTAACACCCGGCTTCACACAGACGCTGTTTTGTCATGTTTTATATCATTCTACTAATGGCAAGAAAAGCAGGTCCTCTGACTAAAGACTGCAGGATCCCTAAAGATCTCTGGTAACAAATGCTCTGCAAAAAAAAAAAAAAAAAAGAAAGAAATGTGACGACTCCCCTTAACCGAGCTCTCTGTTCTCACCAGCAAAAACTCTTGTTTTGTAACCAGTCTGAGAATGGCTGTGTTTTTTGATCCGTGTTTGTAATAAAGGAGAAAAAAAACAGACAGACGAGAGAGAAGAGATGGGAGGAAGAAGAAGAGAGAGAGAGAGAGAGAGATCCAACAGATGGTAGATTTGGCGAGGCCTCTGCCATGCAGTTTATGTAAAAGCCTGTCTGGAAAGAGCACAGACCCCGAAGCATCTCTCACATATTGAGGAGTCACAATCATGGCCTGGCTGCAAAGTTAGATGCTCCTAATGTTGGCCATTACTGAAATACTACTGATTTATTTCTTTTTTTTCTTCCATAAAATAAGACTATTTTTTTTATAAAGTAAAAGTATCAGACATTATTAATTCGTCACGGCCAAAAAACAACTGTCCCAAAACTACTGCTGTGACCATATTGTTGTTTTAAAGTATCGCACACACGCACACAATAGAATGTATGTGACTTTTTTTTTTTTTTGCCACTGGGGATTCAGTTGAGATCAGACAGTTTTATATGGGATGATGATGATATTAAAATGTCAAACAGAGAATGAACATACGTATACATGAACACACACTCTTTCACTGTTGGGGCTATCTGTGTGCATTTCTGCCCCTGTGGCTGTCAATCAGAGACAATTTATCGAGATTAGATCTCCAAGTGACGATTATTGTTTTTTATCGATTCATCTGGCGATTACTTTTTTTCTTTTAGAATGTAAAAGAGACTAGTAATGCCCATTTCAGCTTCCCAGAGCGCAAGGTAACGCATTCAAATGTCTTGTTTTGTTTGACCGTAAGTCCAAAAACCCAAAGATTCTTAGTCTGCAATGATATATGACAAAAAAGCAGCATATCGGCTCATTAGAGCGGGGTTTTTTTTCACTATTTTTGCTTGAAAAATGATTGAAATGATTATTTGATCTTCCGCTGATCAACTAATCGATTAATCGACGAAAGTTGTTCCAGCTGTTATTGAATTGCTATCGTTTTCATACAGTATGACATGTATTCAAATTCGACTAGCCCCAAAGCCCCAAAATGACACGTTGTCACCTTATTGTTCTTTTCAGTCAGATTTTTTTTTAATATCGGTGTTGTGTGTTGGTGTACACAGCATTGCTGGCGAGTGACGAAATACTTGGCGCGGAGTGGGCGGACAGACATTCACCCACACCCACCCACGCACAGCCCCAAAATGACCCATTTGTGAGCATGTGTGACCTGCGACTGTCGATCAGTGCAAATTTGTGAGGCAATGAAGCATGCAGGAGAGTCCCGTCAGAGCAGAGGCTAGACATCACCCCCCATCCCCTCCATCCAGAGTGAGTGTGTGTGTGTGTGTGTGTGAGTGAGTGTGTGCGTGTGAGTGAGCGCAGTGTCGCAGGGTGGAAAAGGCACAATGAATGTAAAGGGGAAGTGAGGATGGAAGAAGGGCAAGTGAGGAAGAGGAGAACTTGCAGCGAGTGAAGCTCATCTAACAGTGTGATTTAATGTCATTTGCCCAGCTCGCTAACACCCCCTCTCCCTCCCTCCAACCCCTTTCCCCCCCTATCCCTGAATTGTTGAAAAAAATACTTCTATTCAAGCCGGCATATTTTTATTCCTCCTCTTCTCTCTCATTTCACATGGGCTGCAGATGCCTTAATTGTGCTCGCTCTTCAAGGCAGCCTTTTCGCTTGCTCTTGATAAGTCTTTGATATTCTGTGCTTCACTAATTGTAGTCGCTGCAGTACATCTATCTTTTTTCAATTTCCTGATAATTAGCCTCTAACTCTTTCATCTGTCTTTTCAAGTGCACTAAATCTCCTTCTCTAATGAAAGTTACACTGAACCCAAAAAGGTTGACGGCTGGTAAAGGAAAAGAGGGAAAAAGAAACACTGACATCTCTCTCTCTCTCTCTCTCTCTCTCTCTCTCTCTCTCTCTCTCTCTCTCGCCGTGGGCAGGCCCTGTCCTTGCGTCTCTAACGTGAAAATATTCAACCAAAAGAACACAGGAGCCGTTTAATAAGAACATGATTCAAAAATGACTCCGGTTTAATAGATGGGAGATGTGAGGTGAGCGAAAGAACTAACCTGGAGCGATCTGCTAAAAAGATCAAAAAACTCAGAAATCACTCAAAGCCACTCGCTGCACTCCCAACAGACCACAGTCCTACCGAGAGAGGCTCGGAGTAATGAGCTAGATTGAAATATCGCCGAGAGGGGAGCTATGTTATGTATGTGATAACATATTAGCACAGCATCATTTGAGTGTGACAGCCCTAGTTTGTCTACTCCAAAGCCCACCCTCAACTTCTGCTTTGGTAGAATGTATTCTTCCTGCACATTCACAACCAGAATCAGAGCAGGAAGATAACAATCCAGTTAGGTAGACGGAGATAAAGGCTTTTTTGAAGTACAAAGGAGCGTTGGGCTAATAGTTTTATGTCTTTTGATTCAGTGTTTCCATGGTGGAAATGTGTTATTGAGAGCATCACTGAAAGAAATGCAAACCCAGACGGCATGAGAGGAGAGCAGAGAGGAGAGGAGGAGGAGGCAAAAAAACAGGCATCAAAATTGATTTTTCAATCATGCTTGCTGTTTCAAGAGGGCGTCACATGTTCTAATGACCTCATCCCTCTTGTAGTGATGTGAGTTATTTCACACCGGGCAATTTGAAACTAAGAGGACTAAGGTGGGTGGGTAGGTGTGTGAGGGGGGTGGGGGGGGCTAGTGCTCTCGCTAAGTAGTGCACAAAGCGGTGAGGGGTAGTAAAGAGGAGAGGTGGGGTGGGCTAAGGGAATGGTTAACAGGGTCATTTAGATTGGATGGGAGATCGATACTGAGAGGTAGAGAGGAGGTGCATCTCTGTCACTGTGATGTGTGGCTGCTGTGTGATTGTTCTGCAGATTACGTACAAGGGAGGGGGAAAAGAAAAGGGAAGTGCTGTGTGTGTGTGTGTGTGTGTGTGCGTGCGTGCGTGCTGTGAACAATGCCACCGTCCTCCAGTGATTTAAAACACATTTCATGTTTGTTCTTTTTTTTTTTTTTTTTTATATTCTATTCCTGCAGAGGAGGAAATGAAATGCAATGTGCAGTGAATGTTGAATCACATTCCTTTATTTTTTTTTTTTGTGCTGTTCATACTGGATGTATATGCCAATCTTTTGCGATTTATCTGTCCACAAGATGTGATGATAAAAAGTTTATAAAATTTAAATTTTGATAATAAATACAGAATATATAAATCATTAGACGTGGTGAGTCAGTGGGGGAAGCAGCGTTGGGACCCGGGAGGTCTCGGGTTCAAAGCCAGAATTAGACAAATTAGCGATGTGCTCCTTCTTTGCTCTTGAGCAAATCGCCGAAAGCTCTTGTTAGAATTGTGTGACCAAATCTCAACTCCAAAGAAAACAAGTTTGTAAGGGGACCTTTTCATTTTGAGAACTGTCTGTACTGGCAATATGCAGGTATAGGAACTTTTCAGTTAATATGTAAGTGCATGAAGTGTCTGACTTTCCGCTCACATATTTGTTATCATATATTCTCTCATGTTAGTGTGTCTATTTGTGCGTGTGCGTTTGTGTGTGTGTCTTCTTGTTGCATGCAGCAGTCTGTGCTGCCTGCAGCGTTTCCCGCGGCGTGTTGCAGCCTCCCAGCTGACATGCAAGGCCTGGAGGTCTTCACACTACAATCCGTAGAAGGGCGGAACAATGAGAGGATCATAGCCAGAAGCAGATTTCTTTAAAGTGTCAATTCTCACATTTAGCTACTGAAAAAACATAGCTGGTGCAAATTCACCCCTCAGTCACGTTAGCTACAAGAGACAGAGACATTTTTTTCAATGGGAGTGGCCGTTTGCCAAATGCAAATGCAAATGCTGAGCGATGCGACAAAGCAACTGCCAATCGGAGTGACGGTAGCGTGAGGGCAGCGAGTCGTGGAAAATAATTCAAGATGGCGGAAAACGCTTCAGGACATCGTATTTCTGTATATATCTGATATGTTTGGCATTTTATCTCATATATTTTGTTACTTTTATCGAGAAATAAATACTTTTAAATCCAAAAACATTGTTTTTGTGACTTAACAATACCTCTGAAGTAACTTTTAAGATGTGCTTGAAGGTAGCACCGGAGAATTTCGGTTTACTGTCGCCAAGCAGCCAGGGGTAGGCTAGGGGGTAAGCTTCGCTTCAGAACTCAAACCTCCTATGGCGCCATTTTGATGCTTCAAAGCCATCACCTCCCGTTAGCATTCCACTGACTAGCATTCATTTTGACGTCACTTGCGACAGTAGGGCTGGGCGATAAAACGATAACGATATGTATCGCGATAGACCACGTAATCAATATGAATAGAAAATGCGTTCGATAAAACGTTCGATAACTTGTTTTTATATATATTGTTTTTTTCTTCTTCGGAAGAAACCAGAAGTTGCAAAGCAAGTTTGGTTGCATGAACAAAGGCACTCACTCTCTGGTAACCTAGCAACGTAGGGTGACACTCTAACAGCCAATCATGTAACAGTATCATGTTTGGTTGCGCCACATCGCTGTCCGTGTTGGATTCTACAATAACAGAACCGGGCGTGGGGCGGATAAGTGGAAAGTGAGCAGCGAAACGAGGAAAAACAGGAAAAGTCAGTATGGCAGTTTTGGGGATTTTATAAGTCTGACCGTCGTCCCCACCAACACTACCGCAAACTTGTTTTACCACCTTAGCCGCGCTCACACTTTGGAGCACAGCCGTATTCGCCAGCAACGTCCAACAACATCTGCAGCTGCTACACCGCACAAGCAGCAGACCGCCATGGAGAGGTACTCTGCATCAGCGCCTTACTAAACGCTACAAAGAAATAACGGAGGCAGACGTGCTGAGCACTGTCCAGAAGCCAGGTTACCAACCTAGCACTAAACCTGCAGAAAATAGTTCTTCTCAGGTTTCTCTATGTTTATATTTAACACTTTGCACCATTTTATTACACCTTATTAAGCAGTTCTTACTTATTCTTTCTTCACTGTGATTTTAGACTTATGTTTACATTTTAATTATTTGAGTGATTTCCATGGTTGTGTTGACATTTCTGCTTTTATAACTGAGGGGATTATAATCAGAGGAAGGTTAAGTTTAAAATAAAAATGTTTAAATTTAATATATTTTTCTCCTGGTCCTTATTTTAAATAGGTCATAAAAAATATCAATAATTATCGATATCGACCGATATGAAACACTTATATCGTGATACAGTTTTTGGCCATATCGCCCAGCCCTACTTGACAGTGAATAACTTTATATCTGAAGCGTTTAAAGACTATTTGTCCATTTTTTTGTTCTAAAGAAACACGACAATGTATAAAAGGCTCCATTACCTTGTATCTCACGTTACGGCTCCGTAGCAAACGTTTTTGTAAAATAGGCTAACGATTGTGTCACATAGTAGAGGAATTACCGTACAGTACAGGATAAGCTTGCAGGCAGTTTCGACTTACATGAGCTGTTTAGGCTTAATTACTAATGTTAACTAGCATTTTAGTTAGCAATAATTAGCCTGTGCCCATTTTATCTCCTTACATATACCTACACTCTCCGTCTCTGTAAGATTGGGAATGATTGAGATTTCTCTTGGCACAGCTACCAGAAGACTTCCAACTTTCAGACACGTTGCTCACGTCACATTTATGTTGTCTCTCTCAGTTGAAGGCTGCGCAGTAAAGCTGGCGATCACCGGAAAAGTGCTTCTAATAGCCTTCACTGGTCTCCGTCCAGAGCAACGGGATCTGTTGGTCCATTATATACTGTCTATGGGCACGCCCAGGAGCGCTCGCAAGCGAGTGCATGTCGCTCTCTTTTGTAGCTAATGTGACTGTAGGGTCAGCCATTATACAGTTCATGTATTTTGTTTGATTTTGTCACTATACCTACGAAAAGCAGGACTGATTAACAATCTTAAAGTAACTGTAAAGCATTTCGTACTTGTTGATATAACACATGAGAAATTTTAAGTCACTTTGATGCCCACTTATGTAAATACTTTTGTTTTTTTTCTCCATTCATAAATGTACTCGAGTCCTTTAATCTGTTGGCAGCTATAGCTAAGCAATGAATTGCTATTTGACAATATCCAGCAACAATCCGTGATTAGCATATGAAAATCAGCACCCTTCTAAAACTAGAGCACCATAGAAATATGCACAGTCTTTGTCAGGGTTTCCGCAGGGTCTTAAAAAGTCTAAACCAAAATGTTAGTCCTTAAAAAGTCTTAAATTTGCTAAAGTATTGTGTTCTAGGTCTTTAATATTTTTTAAACAAGTCGTAATGTTCTTACATCCATGTAAAGCTACCTCTAATGCTCAGAAATGCTCCTGCAGCGCTTAGTGTTTCTTTTTGATTCCGTGGTGTTGTAGTTCTTTCTTTCGCTAGTCCAACTATAATTTGCTGTATTACGACTACAAATGAGACCAACATGCAAAAAGTGAGAAACCTCTAACTGCTCTGAAGGGTCTCCAGCAAACGATCATCAGCCACACTCTGCATTTCTTTTTGTAGTTTTTTGTAGGTCTTAAATTCCATTCATAATGGTCTTAAAAAGGTCTTTAAAAGCCTTACATTTGACTTGGTGAAACCTGCAGAAACCCTGTTTGTCCAACTTAAGACTAGTTCAAAAAGTGTAAGACAAAAGTGAAATCATGCAATAGCTCAGTGATGAAACATGAACCATTCGCACATAGCTAAAAAAGTAATGCGCTGTAATTCGTATGTATTCCTCATATTTATTACTGTATGCACCACATTGTATGTATAAGACCATGAAGATCCAGGTAGGGAGAATGTCAGGGTGGATGGTTGGGTCCTAAATCGCAGGCTTTGCAAGTGAGGGAGTGGGGTTCGCGTCCCGGAAGAAGTTAAGGGGAAACCACAAGACTTTCACACAGGGAACGGGCGTCCATGTCCCAGGAGTAATACTGAAGGGGAGCGGTGTTTTAACCCAAAACCACAATCTTTTTTTCTAATCTTATAGGTTCCCTGTGCAGTGTAAGTATTTTATTAGCTAAAATCAATGTCTTCATTCATCAATATGTCCTCATTGGTGTAAAATGACCTCTGCCAATGATCTGACTTATCCTCGTAAGCGAAGAATTTCTTATCTGTATTTACATTGGACAGGCAAGTCCAAGGAGGCTTCCATGTCGTTCCACCATTTTGAAAAACTAGAATCGCTGAGAGGGACATAAAGCACTAGTCTACCTGTCCAGCTAATCCACAACGTTTTGTTCAGAGCCAGCGTCACGTGACTGAAACCAGCTGAAACGGAGAAGGAGATCAGTGAGCGGAGCTTGTCACCGCCCCGGGAAAATTGGAAAGCCTGCACTGCAGTTTAGTTCATAATGGAGGATCATACTTATGGCGAGCCACAGGACAAGGAATCCTCGTCGGCGAAAAAGCGATGAAGCGCTATTGGAAGACATGTTGTCATAGCTTCTTGGTACGTAACGGCTACCGTAATTGCAACACGCATTTGAAAAAGCGAGGCGCTAGAGAGCACTATTTGTTTGAGCGCGAAATACAATTTCACCGCTAGAAGGGAGTAATTCCTACACAGTGTACCTTTAACTAGTCGATTTGTTGTCTAAACTTAACTGTCGTCGCCGTTTGACGGTCACCTTTTCTCAGCTAAACTTCACTGTAACGGCTGTAACGACCCGCCTCACAAGCCATTTTCCCATCCACACGTTTTTATGCAAATTAAGTAATATGAATGAATGAAAAATGCCTTATGGAAACAGTAAAATTCGATTGAATTTTATGAATATCGACACAAAGTTTGTACGTTCGAGCTCATTTTCTCTTAATTGGTAAATGGCTTATGCGATAAACGCTCATGGAAACGTTTTATGGTTGTAACCAAAAAGTGTTTTTAATTTCCGCCACGTATTTTTCCCTTTCTTCGAAGACATGGCGGGTGTCAACAAAGGCAGATATAAGTGGACGGAAGAGGAGACATTTTAAATTGAATTTACAAGCAAAATATAACTGCTATTTTAGATAGCAAAAATTATGCATCTGCATCATCATACCGATGTTTTGATAGCGCCGTTGTCTTATTGTACTTTGACTTGTTGCTATCAGCAGGCACATCAGCACTATTACAACTTGTGTAATATTAATCATTTGTAGGTAGACCGCTGCGCGATCCATTTTGGCTAGGGAACTTTGTTCGCAAATGTTTGCTTGAATGTTGTGCAGTGCAAAAAATTAATGGAAACACCTTCAAATGTCTCAAATCTATTCAATATGCCAATTTGACCGCTAAACGGCATGTGACAGGTTTTTATTCGCTTTAAAGCCGTTGGATGGAAACACACTTTCACCGGCTTTATTCGCATGAATGTTTTTCGCAAACTTTAGATAATTTGATTGACAAGTGGATGGGACCATAGTTACAGTCGCCTTTTCTCAGCTAAACTTATCTGTAAAGACCACTAAACGTATCTGTCACGCGACCGGTCGCGAGGTCTCCGTAATTTAGCACACTATATGATATCATACGACTTGGTGTGCATAGGTTTTTGAATGCTATCCTACGAACACATTCATGGGAATGCGTTGAGCTCTTACAAAGTTATTTTCTAAGTGCAGATTTGCTTATCCTACATTGAGATTTGATTACAGGTCGCAAAGCAACATCTGGACTGACTTTGTTCTGACAGTGGGCACACAGCTACAGGATCATGTAAACTTTGGAAATGTGTTTTACTGGATCATAGAGTATCTTCAACAACAGCCATATGGCTAACTGCTTAATCTCTTGGTGGGCCTTGTTATTTTCTCTCAGCCCCCCCTGCCATATCTCTCTACTTAAAGTGGCTCAGCTCTTAAATCAAACTAGAAGGAGGGGGAGGATAAGGGGGTAACAGGAAACACAGCTCTCATCTACTCGTTTTGAGGGCTGGGATGTGACATATTTTCCTTCCTTCATTGTCCTTCTGCCTATGCTGGGATGTGGGAGGCGGATCAGATATCACTGCCTTGGGTGTTCGCCAGTGCCGCTTGTTCATCACGCTGCCCTTCCTCCCTCCGGGGCTTCTGGGAAACGATGGACGGAGGGATGTACGGCCAGGGACGACAGGTGTTCATCTTCCAAAAAACACACCAATCAGGGGCTCGCATCTCCAGCCCCGTCACGATCTAGCCTTCTGTAATTTGATACAGGTTCCTGCAGCTCATTAGTAAATCTGGATCAGAGTCCTCTGTTATTTTACAATGAAAGTGTGTTTCCACAGCAGGGATAAGTTCTGGCATGAGTTGACCATTTATTTTAATCGTATTGCAGTGTTTGTGGTTTGGAAGTCCGGCATGTTTTTCAGTACACAAACCCAACCCTGTCTACTGTTTTAATGAGGCTTTTTGGGGAGTAAACTGTGAGGGACTCTGCAGGGAGTCTGGCTAAGTCTCTACATCTGATATCATATTCAGCAGAAACTTTGTGGCCTGCTCATATCGATAGCATTGCTGGGGACTGACAAGATACACTGTAATGTATTATCTGGTCAGTAAGATGGAGTCACATCAAATTGTTATCAATTGTAGAAGCAATGTAGGTATTTCCTGCTCAACTTCACCTACTTCTAAGGGCGCTGACACACCAGGCCGATTATCGGCCGTGGGACAGTCTGGCGAGGTCAGTGACTCAAATCTGTTCGGTGTGTCCCGTGCCGTCGTCCGTCTGGGGGGGCTGTCGGCGTTCATTTTGTCCGACCTGACATGTTCGGTCGGCGGCAGGGCAGTCGGGACTCACCCGGAAATGACGAGCGGGATGAGGTGACTAGAGTCTCTCAAAATCTGACGAAAATCTTTTAAACTGACCTTTGTTGAGCTGAAATGAAGACAGATTCAGCAACTGCACGGCCTATTTCTCACTTAAAATGTTTTCAGAAACACGTTTCAGTGAACTATTTTAGTACGATATGAGATCGTATTCTGAACGGCCGCCATGACAGTCTTGCTTTGAATTTTCGGAGAAAACAAACCCTTGTGACGCGTTCGTCCAATCAGCTGCCGGTTTTCATTTCTTGGGCAACATTACAGATTAGCGCCGCCTGCTGTTATAGATATGTATTACGTCTCGTCTCCTCTCGTCTTTTTGGTCTGTTCTGTGGCACTTTTTTGGACCTCGGGGACGCGACTGATCATATCGACGGGGTTTTCTGTCAACGGTCGGCCGTCGGCTAAATGTGTCTACACCTTAAGGTGCATGTAGAAAGGGAATAAGACCAACCCATTCTCGCTCCCAACTCGGAAAATACTGACGCTTGGTCAGTGGCTCTTAGCGTCAGATACTGACCGTCTCGACCCACAGCGTCAAAAAGTGACGGCAACAGTCCACGACACAGGAGTTATAAAAGTGACGCCAAGAGTCCCGACCAAGCGCGTGTAAATATTACACCAAAGGGGCTGGATGTGAGTCCCGAGAGTCCCAACCTATAGTGTCAAAAAGTGACGCCAAGAGTCCCGACCAGGCGCGTCTAAATATGACGCCAAAGGGGCTGGATGTGAGTCCCGAGAGTCCCAACCTAGAGTGTCAAAAAGTGACGCCAAGAGTCCCGACCAGGCGCGTCTAAATATGACGCCAAAGGAGACTTTTTGCGTCAATAACGAACCCCGAAGACACCTGACCAAGCGTCGCTTTTTGACGCGATGGGATTAAGAACGTTTTGAGTAAAACTCCAGCGACACTTTGGGGTCGTTCTGTATGGAAGTCCAAAAAACGGCCGTGCTTGTAGCATTGTTTTTAATGACGTAATCTCGAGAAAAAATCTGGAGATAAGGTCAAAATAAGGTCTTATCAAAAAAATACATATATGGAAATAAGATTAATTGTATTATTGTCACAAGAAGTATAAAACATGTTACTGGTGTGCCTAATGAATTAAGAAGAAAATACCACTAAAATGTGATGGTAATGTCTTCTTTCATTTTTGGGTTGCTGGAAAAAAGAAGTTGCAAGCACGGCCGTTCTCGGCTTCCGTAGGTCTACATTGTTAGGGTTGTCCTGCATACTACAAGCGTTACTGGGTTTTACCTCTTCAAATTAATATCAATTTAAAGGGAAGGCTGGTCCTTAATGATTTGTCACTTTTTGAAAGTGTCCTACATGTGAAAAGAAATTTCACTCACTATTACAACAAGATGACATTTCATATTCCGGAGATATCAAGGCAGCTGCCTTTCACTCTAGTTAGAGGAATAAATGACATGATAAATCAGTCAGTTGCTCATGACAGCTGTGATCGACAGTTTTCAACGGAGCTCCTTCCCACATGTGATGACAATCAGGAAGTCTGCGTTTGATGATCAAACCCGATGAGGTAACACGATGAAATGTCTGCAGACTTCTTCAGAACATCTTTGAGAAACACGATGGAATATGATGAACTCATCTCATGTCTGACACGCGGTCAAACTGTGTTAAACACAGAATAGACAACAGCCGCTGCTTGACAAATTGCCTGCAAAATGTCTGTTCCTAAACTGACACGTTGCACGATGTGCCCACGTGAGTGCACGACGCGCCGACAGTGAGCGGCACTCGATCGCTAGCCTTTCGACCACCGGGTTTCAATGAAAGCGGTGTGTTACAAAATGTAGGTGTTGCTACGCAGCAGAATACCTCACGTCTCGGTGTCACTCATTTTTCTACAGCTTATTTTTAAACACGGAGATCACATCAGCGAGGCGTCACGTAATTTCCATGTAATTAATCTATAGCCCAAGCGGTTCCTCACAAAAGTGTTTTTACGAAAAGTATAAAGTGAAGTGTTGTGATGGCTGTCACCGTGCAGCAGTGAGAAAAAAGTGAATGTGAGTTGTGTATGATGGCTACTTTTGTTATTCATTTCTGTGCTTAACTTGGACTCTTTATTTAAAAAAAAAAAAAACTATCCTATTTTAGACAACGTACGTGTCAAACTGGACTTTTAAGGACAAATAGCTGCGTTTACTGTATGCGCCCCCCCGCCCCCTCCATTTTATTTGAGCTAATTTAATTTCTTTCTCAAGGGTGGGCAAACTAGCTGCCTCTTCAAACTTTCAGAGTATGTAATTTGGTGTAAAACAGTAGCACTTTAGGCGTTCTCCACCAGTGAAATTAAATGGGACCCTGCGGGTTTGTGTTGTAGGGTATTAAGTAATGTTTATTGATGTTTATTCTCCGAGGGAGCTGCGTGCAAAAAAATCACTCACTTCAGCTTTGATTAATTCCCCCCCCCCACCCTTGCTCCACGTAAACGATGAAGCTGAAGCAAAATCGCTCTTTAGCCATGACTAAGAGAGACTACAAGTGGAGCATCTCTCTTTAAAAAAATAAATAAAATACCCTCATGCTGTTTTATGTAAAAAATGGACTGTGACCATGAGGACTTTTTTTTTTTTTTTGAAAAATGATGGCTGGAAGCCTGCAGCACGATTCATCACCTATGAATTTGAACAGCTGCTATGTCTCCGTTTTACTCCTCGTGGGTGGAGATCACATTTAACAGGACCATGGCCTCAGTCAGAGAAAAATGTGATCTTGTTTTTGTCATTAAAATGTAGGGCAAAGGTCAAACGTAACCATGTAAATTTCTCAACTTTTGGTAGCACGTTACACTAGATTAAGGAACTATCAAGTATCTAGATCATTAGACACCCAAACACATAGCGAATACATATATTGTTCTACAGAATAAGGAAAGCCTTCTCTGCTTTTATTCACTCCCTTCAGGTCTCAAGTAGATCTAAAGTGGAGCTTCTGTTTGTTTCCTCTTTGAATCACCTTTTTTTCCTAAGTGTTCCTCGGTGTTTCTGCTTGGCTGGCTGCAGGACTGACACCTCTCCCCAGATCCGAGCATGTTCAGTCGCCGTCCTGCTTGCCCCCTGTGCCAGCCTGTCATCTTGCCTAACCCATCACTCTCACACAGCACAATAAGTCCCCACCTGACGCACATGCACACACACACACACACACACACACACACACGCACACACGCACACGCACACGCACGCACAGAAAGTAACTTCTCCTCTTCACTCAATGATAAAATGAAATGAAAAGGCATAAAGAAAACAATGGCGGTGTTGCTATGGCAACTTCGGGCTGAAATCATCCGTATCCCCTTTTTCCTGCTCTTAAACACTAATATGTGTTCTGATAAACCTTTGAACCTGCTCACAATATAAAGAGAATGCATAGGTACTGATAGAAGTTGAGGGCCACTTGTGAGACAAACATACTGTAATCTTACAGTATGTAATCTACCTGCCACACTACATTGCTCCTTTTTTGCTATTTGTGGTAAAAAAAAAAAAAAGGTCCTATTTGATGTAAGCTATAAGCGATGAGAGGCAGTGCTTTGCAGTGAGTTTAATGCAGCTAAGAGGCGCTGTTAGGCATGGTGCGAAGCAGAGTTAAAGCCTCTGAGCTGTTCTAAAATCACTGTGAAGCACTACATTGAGTGGCTTATTGCGTTTATAAAACGACATTATTCTAATGTTATCATTCAGTACTCCAGTCCATGAGAGGGTTAGCCTGATTCATTAGTATGACGTTATTGGACTCTTATTCAAAATCAGATATGTACCTCTTCAGCGTTGTGCACCTCCAATACGACTGGTGTAATGTAGATTGATGATGATTATTATTTATTATAGCTCAATTCTACAATCTTCAGTTCTACAATTTTCGGTGTTACTTTTATTAACTAAATGCTTGGCTGGATTGTTGGCATACGGTAGTCATTTAAGCATGGCAAATTATCAAATGTAAAACTCAAAATCAATCAAAGCTTGTAACAATACCTAAATAATGGTAAAACATATACAGTTTTTGATTGATTATTTTTAGTGTGCCTTATACATGTAAATCAACAATTTAATGATTTTTTTATACAATCAGAACCAGGACTGTTATGTGTTGTCAAATGTCAAAATTGATTTTCTTATTTTATAAAGATTCATACGATTGGCTTGTTAACATTGTAAAAAGTGTATGAATGTTATGATTTGCTGCTCCCTGATGCTCTGCATGATTTGTGCCTCGAACATGCACATTTTTTTGTCCTTTGTCTGTATTTCTTAAAGGTCCCATGAGGTTTTTTTTAACATTAATATGCGTTCCCCCAGCCTGCCTATGGTCCCCCAGTGGCTAGAAATGGTGATAGGTGTAAACCGAGCCCTGGGTATCCTGCTCTGCCTTTGAGAAAATTAAAGCTCAGATGGGCCGATCTGGAATCTTCCCTTTATGACATCATAAGGGGAAAGGTTACCGCCCCTTTCTCTGCTTTGCCCACCCACAGAATTTGGCCCGCCCATGAAAAAGAGAGAACCCTCATGGCTTGCAAACGAGCGAAGCATGTCAGTTGGTTAAGGCCACACCCCCACCGTCCACCTTGCCCCCCCCCTCTCTCCTCCTCAATAGCATTTAAAGCTACAGACAGAAATGGTACATCTTAAGGAAAGCTCATTGTGGGACTGGCTCTAGTGGCTGTAATTCTGCACCAAGGCTGAATTTCGGGAAAGAGACTTCAGATACAGTATTAGGGGACCACTAAGGCCTGTATAGAAGCATCCAAAAAGCAGCATGTCATAGGACCTTTAACCTGTTACGTCATTGGTTTTACAATTTCCTTGCCAAAAGACTACAGTTGGAAATTAGCCGACGGGCTGACAGTGGCACATTTACAGTAGTGTTGAATAGTGTGCGTTGTCCTTTTAACCCTTGTATTGTCTTCCCGTCGTCCAAGCAGTTGTTGTCCTCTTGCATCAAAACTGACCCAGTCTGGTTTGCCTGTTTATAAAGCATAGCATTTTTCCCCACGGTCTGTCTTACATCTTCTTAGCCAACTTCATTCCAACCCATTTCAACAAATTTTATATTTATTATTCATGGTAGTCTATATCCACGATGTTCCACTTCCGGGATTGCTCCGTTGCCGACAGAAATTCTGCCGGATTTCACTCATTTAAGCCTGATATCCGTTGCTTTGGGCTTCCTTTGTGATGGCATTTTAATCTCCCGTTGATTTATGAGGACTAAGGTTAACCTTTTCTCAGATCTCTGCAGGGTAAATCCAGACAGATAGCTAGACTATCTGTCCAATCTGAGTTTTCTGTTGCATGACTAAAACAACTTTTGAACGTACACAAGTTCCACCAAAACACGTTCCTTCCCGAGGCTATTTTGCAGCGGCACCGTTGCTCCGTAGGGCGCTTATCAAGCCCATGATAATTGTGATTGGTTAAAAGAAATGCCAACAAACCAGAACCCATCAAGGAATGCTGTGTGGATTCACCAGACCTTCCTCCGCAGCGCTGTGGAGGAGGAAGGTCTGGCAAAGCGAGACTACATTCATGGTAAATAAAACCTAATTTACATGAAATTATACCTAATTTCTGAGGAAAATGAGGAGAATTAGTTGTTTTGGATTATAACAGACTGGTATATGTCAAATATTAGCAAGGATATCCCCAGGTCAGAATGAACAGATGTTTTTTATTCACAAACAACAGAGCAAACAAAAAGCGCAAAACTATTTTATGAAGAATTGTCTTAAATGGGTCAAATTTGACCTGAGGACAACATAAGGGTTTTATAGAGGAAAAAAAAAAAATGTTTGTATGTTTTGTCTGCTGAGGTTGTAACCCTGCAGCAGATGTCTCAGACACACACACACAAACATAAACCGGAAGGCCTTACAGTAAGAGACAGCTGTGGTTGTGAGAGGCCAAATCTGCTAATGACCCCCTGTCATATTCATTAGGGAGCCTCGTCAGTGTCTGCATGGCTGCAGTGATTGTCGGGCAGTTTACCGCCTGCCGCTAACATCTGAAAGCCACGTACACCTGTGCTGGTGGTTACAGGTGTTTCAATGCTGGGATGGATTTACTGTCCCGCATCCTGTCTTCCTTTGAGGAATCAAGGTAAGACCCTTTTACTTTTCTCTTCAGTGCCTTAAGTTTTAACATCCAAGTGGAAACTTTTCACTTTGAAACAGTTGACTTTTGACCAATTCAGTCTAAAAGCAATAGGAAGTGGGATTTTTTTGTTCAGATCAACTTCATTCTGATATTAATTAAAGCAAAATAACAAGTTACTGATATTGATTGGCAACCAACATTACTAAAATATATATATATATATATATATATTGCTTTTTCACATTACCGCCCAGCAATGCGTGCAAGTTGGTGCTCAACCACTGCAAAGATGTGGTGCTAACAAAGGTGTTGAAGGAAAGTGACCTCAAAGAACCCAAACAGAAAAAAAAAACCACTGACAAAATCATGTCTATTTTTAGAAGAAAATCAAAGTTGGTGTGTTCTTTTTCCGACCGTGTCCTTGCAGAACCCACATCGGCTTGGTAAAGAAACCTCCTCCTACATCCCAAAATGAAGCAGGCAATGGGATCAGTAGCTGAGTAACTACAGAACCAGTCAAACACCAAACACAATACCCGCAGCGAGTCAAACTGCACCACATCACACTAAAAAGAGCATTTCAGTTCCAAACTTTATCCATTTTGTACAGGAAGAGAAAAGTGCTAGTTGATGCGTTATTCGTAGCAGGAGAGAGTTGCATCAGTTCTCTCAGTTCTGACTGAAGTCAGTAAGAGCCGTGTTGCCTCATACTGTCCCTTCCCCCTTACCCTCAGCACACTGCATTGTGGGATATCCTGTTGGTTTATCTTCCTCTGCTGCTTGTCTGTTGGTTGTCTGAGCGTCAGCCTTGTCCATGCGATGTTCTGCTATTTCTCTCTCATGCCCTAAAAGAATGACGGGGCTTTGAAAGGCTTGGCTGTCACGATCCTTCAATAGCAGCCGGCTAATTGCTGACCCTAACAGGCCCAATTAGCTCTTACAAGCTCGGCGCAGGGGCCCATGGGAGCCGTCTGCGCAGACATGGGGACGAGACGTGGCCACCGCTAAAGCGTCGAAAGCACAAAGAGGGAGCCACACGGCAGCAGTGTTCTTTCTATCTGCTTCTCTTTGGCTTTATTACCCCCGCTGCCTCTCTCTCTCCATCTTTCTCCATCTCTTTCCATCTTTCACCCATCCCATAGTCTCCGTCCTCTGCCAAGGCCCTCAGAGATCTCTTGAAGTGCAGGGAATCAGAGGCAGAAGAGCGCTCTGGGAAAGCTGGCTGAGCAAGAGAAAAAGGGGCTCCAGCGCTGAAGCTGGTATCACGACAGCAACAAGCGTGTAATCAGCCCTCTTTTTAAAGTGGCTTCTCAAAGAGCGCGAGGGCTAATGTGCACAACTTAGACTGATATTTTCGATAACAGCCCCACATTTAGTAGCTGGCAAATACATCAGGCTGGCTGTTCCCTTTTGAGTGTGAAATGTGATAAAGACATACATCTCTCCACTGATAAGGAAAATGCGGGGAGGAGCCGGAGTGGTTGGCACACAAAAGAGGTCTGTTAAGACATTGGGAGTTTGGTGATTTTACAAGCCATAATTCTTCTGCTAAAAAAGAAAGAAAGAGAGAAAAAACTGCAGAGAGGAAGATGATTAACGTGGGCCGGACTGCTCGTCCCTCATCTATTCTGTTATCTTCATTATTTGGAAGGCATTAAAAGAGGCCAGGGATGGCAGCTTGGGGAGAGGGGCTCAGGAGGTGGGGGAAGTTCTATGTGCTGGGATACTAATTACAGTGTCCACTAATAGCGCCTCAAGTAAACCAGGCCAATGCATCTTGCTTGATGAGAACATGCATCAACCAGCTTAATTGAGAGTAAAATGAGGCAGGCGTGCCACAGGACCTATTAATCAACATTGATGAATGAAAGTGTAATTAGAAGTGGAAATACAACAAAAAAAAAAAGGGGGAGAGGAAAAGCAATCGGTTAACTTAAAGTTAAGGCCACAGTTGTTAACTAACACGTTGCAATATTGTGCACATTAGGCTTTATCTATCAGACGCTGCTTCCTGCCCAACTTTGTTTTTCCCTTTGTGGAAAAATGTATAGGTAAGAGTGTGTTTGCTGACGCATCATTTTTGATTACGTAGATATTGTACTTCCCTCGCATTAATAGTAAGTATTGCTGCACCTGCAATACAGTGTGCACCTGCCGCACAATATGCACTCCAGCCTAATTAGTTTATTCAAACCCCCTCCATCAACTACAGTACTTGATGCATTCATCTCTGCTCTCCTCTGGGGCGTGATGATCATTGCTAATATGGTCCACTCCCTTTTTACACTTCCACTGTTACTTCCACCGCTGGATTAAGCAGGTGTGACACCCGAATTTGCCGAACTATCCATATAAAGAACATATTTTTTTTTTATGTGTGTCTTTGGCAGCGCACTCGAGGCAAACAACCGTCATCGTTTTTTTTTTTTTTAACGTGATCATGTCAACACTTTCAAGGGTTACTTTATGTCATGAGACTTGGGATCTGCGTGTGATGCAGCGTGACATATTCAGCCTTAATCTGTGTTTATTGTTCATCATATTTATCTTGTGTTGCAGCGTTTTCGCTCCCTGACATTGACATTCATTGCCGGTCCTGCGCAGCCCCATGAGCTATGTGAATAAACACAGCAAACACAACACCCTTGAAACGCCATAATCCCTTTTGTTTTGGTGGAGGCTCTTTTCGCTGTGTATGCAAGTGGGAAAGCCTCTTCTCTCTCTCTCTCTCTCTCTCTCTCTCTCTCTCTCTCTCTCTCTCTCTCTCTCTCTCTCTCTCTCTCTCTCTCTCTCTCTCTCTTTCACACACACACACACACACACATAGAGACATAAACAAACTCGCAGGCACAAATCAACACACACACACACACACACACACACACACACACACTCTCCTGTCTGCTCACTTTCCCTTTCAAAAGCTCTTATCTATTTATAGACTTTGATATGTAAACCTATGAAATCTTACCTCAGGCGAGACAATCAGGCCTGTTCTTCTTCAATCCGCTGGAATCAAAAGACAGAAAGGGGAACAAAAAAACAGATGAGAAAAGCGAAACACAAAAGAGACACAATGTAAGAAGAGCGAGGCAGAGGCCTGCTTATACTACAGGGTTGATAATTACAGCCAAAGACGAGGCAGATTAGGACGACGTTTTCGCCAAATGCTTCCTGAAGAGGAGACTGACAGAGGAAGCAATGTGTTTTATTTTTGAACCAACTGCTCACATTGCCTCCCATCACTTTGCATTAAAAGAGCAGGATGGCGTTGCTCTGCTGGTGGAGGAGGAAAGCAGGCTGGCGATCTGTCATGGGACGGCGCACCCAATATCTGAGACGCGCTGTAATGAAGTGGACATTGGGGGGGGAAATAAACGCGGCAGATTTACCAAATTTGGGGAGCGGCAAGTCTAACGCGGCATAGCAGTACGGGGCACGAGAGGTCAGCTCCATTTTCTCCTGCGCCCACTGACATCATCTAAAATGGCCTGGCTGAAATTAGCCTAACCCCCGGAATGACATATCTCTCCGCATAAGCCGTGTGGACGCGACGAGCGGCTGAACGTGAAATCCAAATCAACACATTGTTTTTGCGATGTCAGAAGCAGCCAGGGAATGACCATCACTCCGTGGCTCGGGGATATTTGTTGTCAAAACGGTAGCTCTGCAAACTGTTTGAAATAATCTAATCCAGCGAATCTTGACTCGTTAGGGTCATTATGCAGGCTTGACCTCGTTCTGTAGGGATGGATCTCAGCCCAGCGAAGGGGAAGCGCAGGCGGACAGCGCTGTCTGCAGGAACACGTGGAACTTCCGCCGTCAATAAGCGTGACGCATGTTGGCCTCAGAGACGGGTGGCTGCCTGGTGGAAGTAGCACGACACCCGTTGACTTTAGAGCCCTTTACGCCCCCGGCACCAAACAAGACAACACAAATACAGTCAATTTCAGCAAGGAAAAAACACACACACATTGTAGGGCTTAAGAGCACTGAACTATTGTTCCATGGAAAAGAGAGGCCCTGCATTATAACACAGGAAATGTCTCGTAGACCAATTATAGATAACACAGGATATTAACATATAGATACTGTATGTAGGGTTCTGTATTTATTATTGACCTGAACCGCATGGCACTGATATGAATACATTTTGCAATTCCGTTAAGCGTTGCATATTTACTAGGCCTTCAAATAAAAATTTGAAAATAAAATGATTAGGAAATTGCAGTGGTGGAAAGAAACTAAGTGCAATTACTCAAGTACCCTTTTTTTTTCATTTTACTTGAGTATTTTCATTTGACTTTTAGCCCTCTACATTTATTTAGCAGCTGTAGTTCCTAGTTTTACATATGATTGCTGTATACAATATGCTGCAATTCATAAATTAGACTGCCTACTATACACTCAGCGGCCACTTTATTAGGAACTCTTGTACAATCTAATGCAGGGGTCTTTAAAAAAAATTTAAGCCAGGGACCCCTTAACTGAGAGACACAGAGCAGGGACCCCTACTACAAATATTGTTATAAAATGAAGTTTCGTTTTAAACTGGGCCCACAATAACGTGTGGACAGCCTACAGCCTTTATACTTTTTTTGTTGTTGCATAGAATACTAAGCTATTAAATAATAATTGTTGGCATGATTTTATAAATCATGTTTTAATGTAAAAATTGCATGTGGCACAGTGAATCTTTAGGAATGACCTATATCTGTGGATGGCCTTAGTGACTACCTTTCCTATAGGCCAGTAAGCCTATCATCAATGTTTATTTCACAAATAGGCTGATTTATATTTGCTAATAATATGTTGGATTTATGTTAAGATATATTCGTTTTTGAAAAGAACTTTCAAAAAATGTACAATAATTTGGAGGCCCCCCTGCAGTAACTCTGAGGACCCCCTAGGGGTCCCGGACCCCTTGTTGAAGATCTCTGATCTAATATGATCCAGTACAACAGTTCTGCCATGAATTGTACTTTTACAAAGCTCATCATTTTTCATTTTTCATTTAATTACATGTTCATTTTTGAGGTTGTAGTTTCCAGTGGTGTCGAACTGGATTACATTATATTTTGGCCACTCCATTTACATACATAAGAGAGGCAGAATATTATAAACACCTGCCAATATGATGCACTCCAGTACAACACCACCACCCACTATGTCTTCAACAATAAACATAAAGTAGAATTATTACCTTGACATTACCATGACACCCTGACAGTGTAAACAAAAACTGGAAAATTATAAGCTTTGTAAAAGTAGAATTCATGGCCGAGCTGTTGTATTGGATCATATATTAGATTGTGCGAATGTACCAAATGAAGTGGCTGCTTAGTGTAAAAAGCAGGTCATATTTGCCCACATGTTAATGTAAAAATAACAATCCGGAAATAAAATAATATAAAATTGGCAGGAGCTGTTCTGCAAAATTAATACTTTTTTTTTTTTGTATTTTCATACTAAACTAAATTATCTGAATACTTAGTGGAAAATTGGTGAAAAGGAAATACTAAATTTGAACGGTATGTAAAGCATTACAGCAGATAATGAACCCTCCAGAACTTTAAGTCAAGTATTGATTTTGTCTAAAATGTGGCATTCTAAAATTACATTTTAATATATTCCAACAATTTGTTATCTCTTCTGATACTTCATAATGTAGACATTCATGCATTACCAAGCATTCATTTATACTTTTTTTTTTTCTTTTTTTTTCATTAACTTCATAGTGTAATTTTGATAGAAGTTAATTATAATGACGCACGGCGTGTATTATATACCAGCCAGACAAAACGTGAATACACTTTAATCCTTAAATGAAGCTATGACTGCTACATGTCTCCTCCAGACTGCTGACAAACTGATGATTTTACAATCATCTCTATCCCTGTCCTCTTACGTGGCCGACGGAAGAGGCAATCGTCTTTGCTGTCTCCCTGTGTCTCAGAAATAATAAATACACTTTTTTTTAATGGCTGACTTTATGTTGCTTTTGCAGCAGAGCTGTCGCTTGGGTAGTAACACTAAAGATGCAATCACGGCGGACGGCGGGTGGAAGATGGACGAGTGCGCGGGACAGGTGGACAGGTGAGATAAGGAGGTTTTGTGAGAGGCAGTCAGGCCTGGATTTGTGTGGCTGTCCGCTGCCGGACGCTTAATAGCTGATGGCAAGCTGTGATTGGGATGAACATTTTAAATCTCTGGTCCAGTTTACCTTGACCTTTTTCCTTCTTCTCTTCTGTTGGAACACATTGCTGCTACCTCATCTGTTGTGCAGTACTAGTGTCTTTGTTTCAATGTGCACGTCGCTTGGATCTTAACTGTGGGATTTATGGAATAGTAAGGCTATTTTTACAGGTATAAAAGTACGACATATTTCACAGTCTGTCTGTCTGGCCCGTTTCTATTACATGAATTCTTGCTATACCGGAGAGTTTTAGATGCAGGTTTGGTCCGTCCATTTCACGCAGGGTTTCCGCGGGGTCTTAAAATGTCTTAAGTCAAACATTTCAAAATCAAAATTTTAGGCCTTAAAAAGCCTTACATTCGCTGAAGTATTGTGTTCTAGGTCTTAAATTATTTTAAACGGGTCTTAATTTTCCTACGTCCATGCAACGCTACCTCTAATGCTCTTTTTGTAATTATTCCGTGGTGTTGTAGTTCTTTCTTTTGCTAGTCCAAATATAATTTTGCTGTATTACGACTACAAATGAGACCAACATGCAGCTTATATTGCAGCCACCCAGCTTCCGTGTTATTGGTGCGAGTCTCTTACGGATTGTACCACAGACATTAAGCGGATTTTATTCTTCAGCTTTGGGGGGAAGTGCAAGTTTAGCGATACTTAAAATAAAAATAAAAACTGAATTTAGGACTTAGTTGATGTTGTGATTATGGTCTTAAATTTCATTCATAATGGTCTTAAAAGGTAAAAGGCTTGTGACCTCTTAATAAAAGCTTTGTTTCCTTGCCACCCTTCATAACAGATTATACGTGTGTGTGTTGGCCATTTCAACCAAATATTCAGTTTGTTTTTTGAATAATTTTACCAGCCTGAAGATGTAAAAACTATGCCGTGAAAGCAAATAGCAGAAAATAATCTGAAATAAATGACATCATTTTGTATATTGTCCTAACCTATCAATTATGACACGACCACTCCGATTTTTCTTCCGACCCCGAGGTTGGGAAACACTGGTCTCTGAATAATCTACAGAACATGCTGTCAACAGTTTGCGTAAGGACTATTCCTGACAAAACATGGCATCATGACTTTGCGTAAACATACACGCCACTTTCCTAAAGCCAAATGGCGTGTTTTCTGTACGCATTTTGAGCTATCCGCGTGTACAGTACAGGCCAAAAGTTTGGACACACCTTCTCATTCAATGTGTTTCAATGTGTTATTTTCATGACTATTTACATTGTAGATTCTCACTGAAGTCATCAAAACTATGAATGAACACATATGGAATTATGTACTTAACAAAAAAGTGTGAAATAACTGAAAACATGTCTTATATTTTAGATTCTTCAAAGTAGCCACCCTTTGCTTTTTTATTAATAAGGGAAAAAATTCCACTAATTAACCCTGACAAAGCACACCTGTGAAGTGAAAACCATTTCAGGTGACTACCTCATGAAGCTCATTGAGAGAACACCAGGGGTTTGCAGAGTTATCAAAAAAAGCAAAGGGTGGCTACTTTGAGGAATCTAAAATATAAGACATGTTTTCAGTTATTTCACACTTTTTTGTTAAGTACATAATTCCATATGTGTTCATTCATAGTTTCGATGCCTTCAGTGAGAATCTACAATGTAAATAGTCATGAAAATAAAGAAACACATTGAATGAGAAGGTGTGTCCAAACTTTTGGCCTGCACTGTATGTCTACACTGCATACAGCCGATGTAAACCACGTGGTGTGTATGTTTAGGAAAGAAACATTGGGGAAGGCTTAAAATAAATAAATAAAATGAAATAAAAATAAAAACGGTTGAAAAACACCACACGTGGGACGCGATCCTGGCTCTCCTGGGTGAAAGTCCTGCGTTTTACCCTTCAACCCCCCCAACCAGCCACCCTCCGCGGACTTACGTCCTTTCATACTACTCGCTACGGCGAAAATTCACAGGTAATGTAGGTCAATGGCGGCCAAAGGGCGTTGATAAACACGCTAAAAAGCGATTATGCGTCTTGATAACATGCCAAAATGGCATACGAATTGGCGTGTCATACATACGCCACTTCATGAGATCAGTCTGTCCTGAGGCAGAAATCGGTGCCAATGGTTCAGCTATAATCTATAATTAGCAGTCAAATACGTTCAATCAGTTGATCAATTAATGTCCAGCAGATGAAGGCCTTTACATTTCCCATGATAAACGCCTGCTGTCACTTTCTCCAGTGCACGGGTGGGGGGGGGTCTTCTGTTTGACATCTATGGCAGTATCGCCAGTGGTTTGGAATAGAGGAAGAGAGAACACAAACAGAAGAAGAGCTGGACTGTAGGCAGCTACGGTTCAGCAGCTGTGGCTGATCAACTAATAAAAAAAAAAAAGAGCTCCACCTACAAAAACACCAACTTTATCCGCAACGAAATCCCAGAAAGAAGATCACAGCGTTGGACACGGACCACAAGATTTGACTCTTTGAAGTGCAGCGTAATATATCTTATAAATGAGACAAACATCCAACAACAATACATATCTTACACAATGGTTAAAATGTCGAGCGTAATGGAAAACATCTGCTACAAGCGGCGCAAATGAGCGGTTTAAAGTCAATCTAAAAATGCATAACAGGTCCGTACATTTCCACTCAGTCTCTCGCTGCTTGGCCTCTCCCAGAGTGATCGATGCTCTCTGGCCCACTCGGCGATGAAAAGAGTCACCCTTTTTGTTTCCTGCTGCTAGCGGATTTGAGCGAAGTTTGATGGATGTGGGTGGACTTGTCACACGTGGGCGTTATCTCTTTGTTGTGTGAAACGGAGACAAAAGAAGAGGAGTGGATGAGGAGACTGTGATTTTTATCTCTGAAGTGCAAAAATGTTTCTCGCCGCAACACGGGGAGGGAGTGAGAGAGAGATTAGAGCCGTTGAGGAACAAAAATAGATTGATCAGATCGCACGATAAGTATAACGGGAGGGCTTTGTTTGTTAATTCTCATTGTTTTTTTGTTGTTTTTTTTTCCCTCTCTGTGTTGTGTTTAACATTTCCCTGATCCTCCCCTTCTGATTTACCTTAGCATCCTGTTATTTCATGAGCCTTAAATATGGAAACGTCTGTATTTACACCTTGTAGTAATTAGTCTCCTTGCCTCCATAGATTAAAAAAATAACCTAATTAGGAATATTATTGTTTTGCTTGGCTCCACACCTGTGTTACTGTGTGTGTGTGTGTGTGTGTGTGTTGTGTGTGTGTGTGTGTGTGTGTGTGTGTGTGTGTGTGTGTGCGTGTGTGTGCTGGCCTCCAGGGCGGCGGTCCGCCTGCCTAGTGTGTGCTCCAGGGCCTCCGTGACTCACTGAGGGGAGTCAGACGTGGCCTCCCAGGCCGGGACCAGGCTGGGAACCCCCCCCACCCGATTTACCTGCACTTAATCCCCATAGAGAGGTCAGGCCTATGTTCCTCAAATCCTCCCTCATGTGGAAGAAAACACCTGCGATACATTTACTTCTGAGAACCAATGTTCCTAAAGAGGCCCCGTGGGAGCCCAAAAACGTGTGTGTGTGTGAGGGGGGGGGGGAACTGTTTGTTTGTGTTTGTGTATATTTATAATAAAAGGGCTGAGCCACATGTGCGTGCCGTACGCATGCATATTGTGCGAAGGCATCATTTCAAAGGGAAAGAAAGCAAGACTTGACATATCGCCGCAGACAGTTCAAATTACTTTTATGACTTTGCTCTATCATCCTGAATTTGCTCACGCAGTCTCCTTCTTTTTTTTCTCTCCCTCAAACAATGTAACTTTTTGCTCAAATCTGACAGATGTGGAAGTAATGATGCCTTCTGCGAGCGAGGCCTCGTAGTCTACAGGCCCGCGTCTCCGAATGCGCCAACACTACCTGAGGGCTCTGATAGAGATGATTTCAGTTCTTCTCAGCCGTTTAATGATGGATGAACCTGCAGCTGCAGGAACATTTGACAAGCCGCTGTCAGCTGTGACAACCGGGGACTGAGTGAACGAAGGGAGGAGGAGGAGGAAGGTAGGTAGGAAGGAGCAGATACACACGCGCGGAGACGTGCAGACAGACCACAGATGATGGCAGATGGATTGAAGGCGGGGGGGTCGGCCGCTCAATCTGCGGCATTGACAATATGGTGTCAGCCCCTCGCTGGGGAGACGTGACAGGCTGGCAGGCAGGTGGGCTGCTGCTGTCTGTGTCACTGACTGGGAGATCAGGGCCGACATGCAGAGATTCCGGCAACCCAGACTGCAGGTTCTGAGGCTTATGATTGCAGCCGAGGCCGCGGTGACACATGAACTCACGGTGGCACACACAAGTGCAAACGCGAACACACACACACACACACACACACACACACACACTCACCGAGTGTAAAGTTACATCGCCTATCGCTAATTACTGCCACAGAGCCGGCATTCGGAGCCGGGGCTCCAAATTACACGGCTCAACCACAACAAGGGCGATGTGCCCAGCAGTCATTTGTCAGACTAATTATTTGTCTTGGGCTTGTAATTGCAGTGAGAACAGGTACTCAGGTAATTGTGTGGTAAGCTGCAATGTTAAGTGATGCTTTCCCTCCATTTTCAGGTCGAGATGAAAGGAGTAGAGACTGCAGTGCTGAAATACGTGGTTCAATCCGGCCTCCCAGTCAGACATTGCGTCTAAAAATATATGCCTCGGATGAGTCTCGGCTTTTTGAGAGGAAGAGAAGAGCACCTTGATGTTAGGATCATCACTGTGGGTAATGGCTCTTTCCATTACACTGGCTACTTCCTGAATATATGTAAATAATCAAGTCCCTGGTGTATGCTGCATAATAAGTCCATTAATCACAAGCCACAGTCCACGGAGGTAAAATACTGTTTGGATGTACAAAAGGAGAATAGTTCAAATCAGTCGAAGTCTCATATCTGTGAGCAATAGTTGTGGTAATTCAAAGTAGCACGCTTCCACTTTGTGCAGTATTATGCGGCTGCATACAAGACACACAGGCCACTGTCATTTGCAATGATGTTTGGCTCACTAGCGCTGTCACCCATCATCATAATTATGACCGCGCTCTCTGTTATTCTTATTTTTAAATGTGTATCCCATGATTCCTCACGGGGGCTACGCAGGGCCGACTGGACATGATGTCAGGTTGAATATTATAATGAGCAAAAAATAAATAACTCATCGAGAAGTATAAACAGAGGAATTTTTGTTATTTGCCCTGAATCCAATAGTGGCCCTCCCGCTGTCTGTGAGACTTGTCTGATCTAGACAATGGTCACTGGAGTCCTCCGTGTCTCTTCCTGACGAGCAAATCAGTCTCACCACGCGATCGTCTCCGGCCCTCCTTGTAATGCTGCTCCTGTGCCCAATATGGCCCAGGGGCCCGCTTGTTCTTTTGTGTCAGGGAACACGCAAGCTCTTGAAAAAGGATCCATAACGATCAGCGACAGCCGGGGCCAAGCGCGGCTGGCCTCATGCAGAAAAGGCCACTTCTACATGAAAAGGTAGAGACATAACCGAGTCCTCTACCTTCCCTTACCTTGCTTTAATGCGGCGCGTGGCCTGGTCATGTCTTTTTCATGTGTGCCGGGGTAAGAAATGTCGGCTCTATCGCTAATACCAACAGACGGCGACAGTCCCTTTTCCGATAAACAAAATGTTCTCTCTCATGAACAGAATGTGTTTGGGTGTCCGTCAGTATTTCAGACACCACCTTTAGCTTCCACTCCAGGATTAAGTGTTTTGCAGCTCAACACAGTCACCGTCTGTGTAATGTGCATGATCAGTGTGTCTGTGGAGGATGAGAATAAGGAGTAGGCGTGTGGGTTTTTTTTTTTTCTTTCTTTCTCCTTTTCTCTCTTTCCTCTCTTTCTTTTCTATCTTCACGGAGGAGACACCACGGTGCCATCTGCTTTGCATTTGTTAAACAAAGATTTATTGTGCAGCAAGACACTAATCCAAAACACACACACACACAACACAACATCTCGCCTTCTTCTCGTCACAGGCCGCGAAGAAAAAAAAAGTGAGGGATGTGGGATTGGAAACGCTTGGCGCTCTCTTTGTCAACTCTCACTCTGACGAGAGGAGAGAGAGCCGGCTGGCACACAGAGGTAGGAATGCCAATTATGGCCTCCTCTGCCTCCATGTGGCACACACCAACACGCCGATTTGGAGCTACAATTATAAACTTGTCATACGCGTGTTTATGGTGAGGTGGAGACATAAAAGTGCACGACTTTGAGAAAAAAAAAAGAAAAGATGTACATAAAAGATGGAATCAAAGCAGGGGGGAAATTGTTCATCTGTAGCTCGGCAATGACAGGATTCATTTGTACTGTGGCGCAGAAGGTGTTACTCACTTCAGCATCAAACGTGTTTGAGTAGGCAAGGATTATCTTCTGCTCATGAAGGGAAAACAGGTCAAAGTGGCTCTCAAGAACAGCTCGTATCATGTCAGCTCGGGAGGCAGGGCGATGTAGCTCGGCCTGTTACTCCTCTCTGTCCTGTCCGGGTGAACCCTCGTGTCCACTGACTCCTCCTGCCCTCTTTGTCACCCGCATGCCAGGTAGAGAGGCAAGGTCCCGGGGGCAGGGGCTGTGCGCCCCTTTCCACTGGAAAAGGCCACCGCAGAGGGTTGGTAGGGCCCCTCAGAGACGACAGAGAGGTTAGAGGGCCCCTCGGATGCGGCGGCGTAGAGCCTGTCGAGCCGCTTCTGAAACACTCGTCTGCGTGTTACCACACTCCAAGAAAGGGCCGGGGGTCCCCATCTGCCAACTGGTACTACCAGGGTGTTCATCATTTAGGGGGCTAAACGCCGAGAGGCACAGCCATACACACACAACGGAGGCACATATGAGCATGTGTTCTTATGTATATGCACTTGTACAACCAAACAAACACACCCACTTACAAAAGCACAAGTGCACACGCTCTCACACACACACACACACACACACACACACACACACACACACACACACACACACACACACACACGCAGGATGCATCCCAGAACCCCTATCCAGTGGCAGTGTTCAGTGCTGAGCCCTACAACCTCGGGGTGAAGCCCCTGCCAGTTCACCTGCCAGGGCTGGACAAGCAGAGCACTTAGCGCCCCCGAAAGGCCACTCTCACCCCCACCCATCCACAGCCACTGTGGAACTCGGGGTCAAGGAGGCTTCGCCCACCCTCCCGTTCCCTCTCCGCCAAACATCACCCGGTGTCACCCATGCGCACGGCTCGACAACCCCTTGTTCTCTAAGCCACTCACGCTCTAACTGCTACATTTGTAAGAGATTACTTCCTGCAGCTTCTCATCTCATCTACAGTGGCATGTTAAAGGGTACTTATCTCAGAGTGGATTTCCGTGTTATAAATAGCGCAATAGATACATTAACATCTTCATTATAATCATTCACTTTTAACACGCATTTTCATTTTAAATCAACACGCTAATTTCATAAGGTGTTGGAGGATCAAAACTCAGCACAAGCCAATTAAAACCAATTATCAAGCTTTAAATGATCAGGTTTAATGTTTTGACTAATGGCGAGTGTGTGTGTGTGTGTGTGTGTGTGTGTGTGTGTGTGTGTGTGTGTGTGTGTGTGTGTGTTTTACAGTACAGAAAAAGGGAGGAATAGTTATCATTTGTGTTGTTTTCCAAGCCAGAATTCATTATTTTAACGGTGGTATGTATTGCCTTGAGAAAGAATGCCTCCACTTCTCCCCCTGTGCTAAATTGGCCTGTTGTTGCTGTGTGCTGCATGCTGTGCAACATTGCATTGCTAAGAATAAGGCCTGCGACTGAAAAGAAGAGACATGAATGAGAAAAGATATCCACCCTGGGAATGCAAGCAAACAAGAGGATGTGGCCAATTTTTTCTCATGACCTCTTTCTTAAGAAAAAAGTAAAGCGTAACATTTTTTCTTTGTAATAGCCAGAGCTTTGTACATTTCATCCCCCATCAAAACTGCAATCAATCACTTTGAGCAAGCAGGATGGTTTCATAAGGAATTTGACCTAGTTAATTGGTGCTGTGTAATACAAGACAGTTACACAAAACTAAGACTGACAAGTGTTGTGAGGCAAATGTAGCAGTGTGTATGTTCTATAACATCCTACGTGGCTTAAGACTTTTATCTTGAACGGTACAGGTTAACACTTATTGTGCTTCTTAAAATGTTGCTGATACAGTATATTTTAATGTGAGTTAATGTTTTTCTCATGTAGAATTTCTACACTTTGTACAAAGGAGAATGATCTGAGTTTTGGCAAGACGTTTAGTGTTTTTATTTTATAAACTGTAACTGTGAGTGAGGCCTCTGGCTGTAATTCCTCTTTTTCCTAAGGAAGGCAAGCATTGTCTTTGTGACAATGTGAATGTACTGATACTATTACATTTAGCATTTTTGGATATATACTATCCGCTTTCTTTGTTAAGAGTTGACATGAGAAGATTGATACCACTCTCGTGAATATGAAGAGACAGCTACTGTAGCAGCTTAGCTTAGCGCAAACACTGGAACAAAATGAAATGCCAGTGTTGTCATCACAGTGAGGTTGCAAGGCAACCCCGAGAGACGGACGACAAGTTACTGCACATTCACTCCCCTTACAACCTTACAACCAAACATGTTATATTACATAGTGTATATCTCTTCTCTCTCTCTCTATATATATATATATATATATATGTATATGTATATATATATATGTGTGTATATATATATATATATGTATATATATATGTATATATATATTATATATGTGTATACATGTGTTTTTATATATATATGATATATGTGATATGAGATATGTGTGAGATATGTGATATGTAGTAGCATGTATTATGTTGTGTGTATACTGGCTGTGTATATATATATGTGAAATATATATATATATTATATATATATTTTTTTTTTTTTTTTTTTTTTTTTTTTTTTTTTTTTTTTTTTTTTTTTTGTTTTTTTTTTATTTTATATATATTTGTTATATTTTAAAAATATATATATATATATTATATAAATTTTTGTTGTTTTTTTTTTGTGTTTTTTTTTGTGTGTGTGTGTGTTTATGTGTTGTGTGTGTGTGTTATGTGTGTGTGTATGATTTTAAAACTTTTAATAAAACCAACAACAGAACCACAACCGAAAAAAAAAAAAAGGGGTTTTCTTTTTTTCAGACAAAGAACTGGATAAGGAAAATAGAAAAGGTGACCACACAGACGAGAACATTGACATAACCAACAGAGTAAACACGATGTATTTTTTTTTTGTTTTTGGTTTTTTTTTGTGTGTTTTTGTTTTGTTTAGTATATTTGTATTTGTGTATGGTTTTGTTTTGAGAATTTTGTTGTTTTTGTTTTGTTAATTTTTATTGTGTAGTTGTTTTTTGTTTTTTTGAAGGTTATATTTTTTTTTGTTTTTGGTTTTTTTTTTTATGTTTGTTATTTTTGTGGTTTTAAGCCCCAGCATGGACTACATGTTTAAAAAGGCAGAGCTTTAGGATGGAAGCACGGAGATCCCAGCTCACAGAGACAAGGAACGGAATGATCATGTGAGTCCAGACAGAGGAACACACATCCCCAACAGGAAACATAGCACACAAGGAGGACTGGATACTTTTGGAAAAGAAGTGAATGAAACATTGGATCCCTACATATGATCACCAATTTTTTTTTTTTTGAGGAAAAAACAAAAGGTTACATTTGTAGAGACAAAATGAGTTCCTAATACAGTACGGAGTAATTAGGCACGCCAATATGGAGTTTTTTTTTTTTTTTTATTCCTTTTTACCCCTTTATTTTTTTTTTTTACTGAAGGAGTAAAGTATTGGATGAGCCAGATACAGCTAGGAACACAATGGAGGAAGGACCAGATACAAGACACACAGACTGCACACAGGACCGAGACACAGCACACACAGGAATGACAGACACCTACCGAAAATAAATTTAGAACTCCCTCTCCTCCCTGTTCTGCAGGTTTTCCCCACAAAGTGGAAGTAGCCACATGTAAAAGTCTCCCAGAAATCCTGCCTTGGAAAGCCGAAATGGTAGAAAGCTAGTGCAATTGTGAGTTTTACTTCAAATGGACAGCAATAAAGCAATAATTCCCTAGCGAAAATAGGAGACATGACATGAAAGAGGGAGGTAGCAATGGTAGTAAAATAAAAATGGTTTTTATATTGAATGAAAATGTAGAGCTATAATGGAATACAGTATCAAATTATGAATCAGTTATGAAGGAAAGGTCACAAATGATATGGATGGAATATACAGGCGAAATAGCATAAATGGTAATGAAAAAGGTTAATATGGGAAATAGTGGTGTAACAATAGGTAAATGATAGTGCAATGGAAGAATGGATAACAGCAGCTAGCAAATGATAGTGCAGGCATGTTCCACCAAAACAAGTTCCTTCCCCAGGCTATTTTGCACCGGCACTGTACCTGCGTCCGCCGCATACCACATACATGCCAATAAACCAGAGCACGTTTTTCTCCCATCCCAGAATGTTGTGTGGCCTAGCCAGACCCTCCTCCGCAGCGCTGTGGAGGAAGAGACATCTTTTTCTTAGAATTTGTGAACATTAATTTAGCTTTTTCAGCATTTGGACCAGTGCAAAATCATTCACTCTGCGTTCAATAGCGTTAAAATTCAAATTGAAAGGCGCCCAGATAGCTCAGGTGGTAGAGCGGGCGCCCATACAGTATATAGAGGTTTACTCCTCGACGCAGCGGGCCCGGGTTCGACTCCGACCTGCGGACCTTTGCTGCATGTCATTCCCCCCCCTCTCTCTCCCCTTTCATGTCTTCAGCTCATCTGACTTGTTTGTTAAAGGTCTCTCCAATTGATTTAGCCTTACTGTAGGCCCCTCAGTATTTCTACAGGATAGCACATGATGCTGGGATACAGAAAATACATTTGTATTTTGTATTCTGTAGAACTACATGAAAGACCAATTAAAAATCCACACTGACAAAACAGTGACATTCAGTAAAAGATATGAAGACAAATGCAGATAGAAGGTGCTATTCTCTTTGGTCCACTGCCACAATAAACTGCTTTGAATTTGCCTGCAAAAATATTATCCCTCTGTCTTTCTTCTACATGCAGTTTTTTCTAGCACAATCCAAGCCCCCGGGACAACTGATATTGTACCAACCTCATTTACATTATATGTATTGGTAAATCCTGAACAAAACTGAAAAAGAAAATGCCCGTTTTATTCTGTCAGAAAGCAATTCCCCTTCCTTCTGTGTGGTTTCTCTGTTTTTGACACTTAAGAAGACTTATTACATTTTCAGGGGTGAATTAAAATAGTGTAAAAATCTCTTCTTTTTAAACGCATCAGCGAAGCTGGAAACAGGCCTGGCTGCACACCAGCGTTAGCTGGGTGTTAGAGAAACACAGGGGAACTCTCTTTACATCTCTCTCCTCATCCATCTCACCTCAAAAAAAATCTTTCATAAATACACACACAGTCATATACAGTACGTGCACGCACAAACACTCCGCACACACCTAATTAAAACAACAGCAATATGGTATAGAGGAGAGAACGGGTCCAAAGGGAGATGGCCTGCAAAATACGCAGTTCCATCCATGTTGCTGTTTATCATATTTACAACCAATTTTCCCGCCAATGCATTTTCTTGTTGTTGTTGTATGTAACCTCCAGTTCTCCATCTTCTTTCCAATCCTTTCTGTCTCTTCCTTTGGCTCTCCCCTCCACTAATTTACCCTCCAACCCGCTGCTTTCGCCATGTACAATTACAAAGGGGAGTGCTAGTTAATGCGCACTAATAATGTTCAAGCTGAGAAGGTTTGTCGGTAATAATTAGTTCCTGTGGAATGAGTTATAGTAGTCACAAGATGTGTATAAATACCTACTGTTGCTCTGCCTAATTTTCAATTTCCAATGCAATGTGATTGTTTCCCGGTGCTAAGTAAATCACTTTGTTTTGTGTGTGAAATTTGTCACCGGTGACAATCAGCAGAGAGGAAAAACGTTGAAATGTCAACGCAATGTGTCATCTTAGATGTCTGCTAGAATTTAAAACGGTCATATAATTGTATGTTTGTATGATTTTTTTTTTTTTGCGTTTTCGCGTAACGACAATTACTGAATCGTTGAATCTCATCACAGGTACACAACAAAAAAAATATACCCTTAGAAACCAGGGAAGAAGGGGGCTGGTGACGGCTCGTCCCTCCAAAGTTGATCAAATTCCAATCTTAGATTGCCTCCTTGGATAATGTGGAAATATTAGAGAAGCCTTGATCTAAAATGGAGCATGGAAATGAAGTGGCAGAGGGAGCCCTGAGGACAGGCAGCAGACACAGCGCTGGGCTAGCCATACATACCTCTGGGAGGCTGCAAGCACAGCCTGCCTCTCCTATGTAAATGTCCCATTCCACACATTAGTCATACTGCCTTCACCGTGCACTAAAGTGTGCCTCGCCCATCAAATCCTGCCTGCCTCCGTGAAGATCCCTCGAATGTTCCACAGATAAACCCCAGAGGCCCTTCCTACCCCTCCACCACCCCCACCTTCAGGACCATTGATTGGTTAGATACCCCAGGTAAATGGTGGAAATTCTAATGGGACACTTGAATGCTGATGTCAGGGAGTTTCTGATATGGGCCAATTGATATCTGTGAACGAAATACCTCTGGACTAAGAAGTTTTTTGTTTTTTTTTTCCTTTCAGCTTTGATCTAAATTTACATCCGTTGTTTTTCATGATATATTTCATCATAATGAAATCCCTGATTTTTATGAAACGGCGTCAAAAAAAGTGGCAAGTGTATGATAGAAGGGCAGATTGGAGAATCTGAATCATTTACAACATGTACCATTGAGTCACAGACTATTGATCACCATAAACTATTGACTTTCACATGACTGTTTTTTTTGTTTTTATTTTGGTCATAACGTACTCCGTCACAGTGCCTTGAAATGACATGTTACGAACCAACACACCAGTCCCATTACCCTCCAGAAGCAGTAGGAGCTCCACCTTATGGCCCTATCCCACACCATCAGTCCCCTCTTCTCCCTGCTCTGTTTCTATTGTTGAGCTGTGAGGTCTGGGCCAAACTGCCTAATTTATTCCACAATTAATTGGTCTCGGGCTGTATGGCTGATTAAAACCTGTAATCGCTTACAGGGGAGAAAAAAAAGAGACGGGGGGTTGGGATACCGCTGCTAACCAAATGACTCTATTAGACGTCTCACTGTCCGGCCAGATTTATCACCTCAGAGATGATGCTTTCAATCTTAATTGTTTCATCTGTTGATCAATCGTGAATTCTGTAAATTCGTCGCCTGTTCAGTATTTACACAGTTTAACCAACTGTGTCGTTGGACATTATTTTTTGTAGCTTACAGTAGTGTATGTCCGTGTACTTTGTTGCTTTACGGAGGAAACAATTACTATTCAATACAAGATCATCTGAATATACAATACATAAATATAAATCCTATTTTTTTTACGCTGCACTCATAGATATTTTTTATGTTTCAGTTGAGATCCCACCGATAATTATTGCTGAACTCAGCACTGTAGAGTGTATTTTGGTTAGTATCTTTTTGTCCAGTCTCATTACTTTCATCAACTCCGTTTCAAATAGCAGTGGACATTTTTTATTTTATTTATTTTTGTAGTTAAACATTTTTTATGCTTATGTAAACCCGCTATGAGCACTACCTGCCCACCTCATAGCCAACCCTGTCTCCTAAAAACTAACATTCCCATACAACAAAACTGCATTCTCAATTACATTACAAGGAAAATGTCATTTTTATCGACCGGCGCACGATATGGTCGCCGTTTTAAACGCGTGGTTAACATTGAGACAAACTAAACTACTTGGTTAGGTTTAGAAAAGCTCATGGTTTGGGTTAAAATAAGTTTGTTACATAATTCAAGTTAAGTATGCAAGTTTTTTTTGTTTTGTTTTTTAAAGATAATTTTTTAAGGCCTTCATTTGATAGGACAGTTTGGGCATGAAAGGGGGAATGACATGCAGCAAAGGGCCGCGGCACGTCTGAGCCTCTGTGTATGGGGCGCACGCTCCAGTTGAGCTACCCAGGCACCCCATGTATGCAAGTTAAAGCTTTAGTGTGTAACTTTTTTATATTAATGAACGTCCGTTACGTTCAAGCCATGGCCAAATGAATTGCTACAATGTTTTTTAAGACTATCAGCTCCACACAACTCTCTCTGGATTTCTTAGTATGACTATGTTCAGAAACTGGTGTCGTCCAGCGACATTCGCGCGCAGAAAATCTAGCGAAGATAATTACCTCTTCTGAAGAGTCCATGTTTTTCCTCCTTGGCTACTAGCGACTGCGTGGAGGAAGGGTGGGGGTGGTGCACGATCAAGGAAGGCTTGTATCATGTGGATGTGCCCACAGTTTTGTTGTCAGTACTTAGAAATTCCTCATGGGGGTGGGCGACAGAAACTACGCACTATAGCTTTAAAGCTGCAGTAGGTAAGATTGTGAAGAGCCAGGACTTTGCTAACAAATTTGAACACGACAACTTCTCAGTCCCTCCCCCCTTTCTGCTGCAGCCCAAACCGTCTCCTAAGCCCCTCCCACACAACGGAGTTTGACAGAAATGCCGGCATGTCACACAGACAAAATTTTCAATAACTAAAACACTAACACAACGTTAACTTTACTCACCAACAGTAAAACGATGCTAACTAGCAGGCTACCGTTAGCCATTTCAGCATCACATCAGACCGACCACTGTGCTAACGTTACTATCATCCTCACCAACGTAGCTTTGTGGACTTTTGACTACTAATAACCAAGTGAAAGATAAATCACTCATGGTAATTATGTTACCTGTTGAGAGGAAATGTGGCTACATCTGCATCGTTCTTCAGATCTTTAAAATCCTGCAGCCACGCCACCTCTGAAAAGCCAATCCATTATTCACAGAGTTTTGGAAAACTTTTCTGCAGCTCGTGTGCAGGGAGGGGGGAGGGGAGAACGCTATATATGCGTGTACGTGCCTGAGCAGTGATTGACAGGCAGATAGACCACCCCCGTGGCCCTGATTGGAGAAAATCAACCGGGAGCGGTGGAATTTTGCCAATGGCACTACAGGCTGTAGTAGGTGCCAGAGGAGCTGTCTTTTTTTTTTTTTTACATAATTCATGTAGTTCTACTGGAACATAGGGTCAGTTTCAGCAAATATGACAGAAAGTTAGTTTTATAAGACTTACCTACTGCATCTTTAAGTGTTACTTGCATGATGCAAGTTAAAGTAAGTTAAGTAAACATCTGAAGGCTGGAGCAAGTCAGCGTGGACTTTTGGTTTCACACAGACACGAACAGCGATCTCCTGGATGACCAGTTCTGTTGTATGGGAATGTAATTTTTAGGAGACAGGGCTTTCATGGAAGACAAAGTCAGCTGGTGAACATAGTCGAGCATTTAGCAGCCAAAGAACCAGATATTACCCACAGAGAGCTAAAAGGAGTGTGAATATTGGACTTACATTCACAAAGTGGCCAGAAACATTCCTCCAAATGAATGCTCCGTGAATGCTGGATGTGTAAATAGGCAACATTTTACTGACCTGCTCACCATAGCAACTTTATAAGATGATAAAATGTCAATGTTGTATTTTCAGATTGTTTCCGCTGCCCCCAAGTGGCCAAAACAATTCTGCTGATGCAGCTTTAAAGCTATAGTGCGTAGTTTATGTCTCCCCCATGAGGAATTCAAAGTAATGACAACAAAACTGTCGGCGCATCCACATGATACAAGCTTTCTGTGATCGCACAACACCCCCTGCCCTCCTCCACGCAGTTGCTAGTAGCTAAGGAGGACACGGAGGATTAAAAAACATGATGGACTCTTCAGAAGAGGTAATTATCTTCACTTGATTTTCTCCGCTCGAAATGACACCAGTTTCTGAACGTAGTCCTACTGAGAAATCCAGAGAGAGTTGTGTGCAGCTGATAGTCTTAATAAGCTTTGTATCAACTCATTTGGCCACGGCTTGAACGTAACGGACGTTCATTAAAAAAAAAAGTTACACACTAAAGCTTTAAGTTTGTAGATTTACATGCTTCATTTCAATGTATTTCTGTGTCTCTGTACTCTGAAAATGAAAGTAATCCAATAATGACTAAGGTTAATACAACTACAATTTGGATGAGATAATTACTATTATAATTGACTGTTGAACCATCAGTAACTTAGCCCGGTTGTCTCTGAGCCGGTTCGCCTTCTGTCCTCCGCTTGATCTGTCTCTTTGTGTACACAGAGAAAGAAGAAAAAGTCAAGAGTCAGAGATCACAGAGATGAATATGTTAGCAACGTGATAGACTTAAGTACAGCAGGTGTTCAGACTTAAAACTACTCAACAGGATGTGATTGGTCTGTGTCTCCTGGGGTCACTGACGGTAGTTTGCTTTTCTTACAGTCTTCTAGGATCTCCTTAATGGCCAGGTTGTTCGTTGTGTTGAGCAGACAGAGGTAAGGCGATTTCAGCCTGATTGCTATTCTAATCAGGCTCTATATATGACGGACTCTAGGCTCCAAACCTCCCGACCAAGTTAATGTCATTAAATAAATAATGAAAGATATGTATTATCTATCACTCCATCCGACATGGGATCATCTATGTATTATGCATTACCTTCTCTAATTTATTCATTAAGACAAAACGAAAGTCTTGTTAGCCTCATTTCTAAGACATGAGCCCAAGCCATGCTACCCTCCACGCCGACACACGCCTATTTATACACAGCCACGCAGGACTGCAAGGCGGTTTGCGACAAACCCACTGGTAATTAATTGAAATATAGGACTTAAGAAATAATCATAGCTCATTCATTTATTTGGTAATGTTCTTTTTATTTAAAGCATGATTGCGTATAAACGTTATTTTGTTTCTACTATTCAATCAAACTTGGCTCACTAACAGTGTTGTATTTTTCTATCTTTCTTTTGATTTTAAGTTAATTAGTTAGCGAGTTATCTATATATTGCTTATTTCTTTAAATGCCTAATGCATATAAAACCTATATTGCCTTATACACACAAAAAAAAATGTATTACTGGTCTAAAGTTGTGTTCTTTTAACCCCCTTTGAGAGCCATTGTGTTTGCAGAGATTTGCAGTGGTGGAAAGTAACTAGGTATATTTTCTTAATTCCTAAATTAAGCAAATATATTTCCTAAAAAGTGCAATTTTAAAGTGCTTGTACTTAACTTAAGAATTTCCATTTCAAGTGTCTTGACACGAGACACTAGAAATATTGCCCTTTTAACTGCAACACAATTATCTTATGGCTATAGTTACTGTTTCAGATTTTACATCCAATCCAGTTTAAAAATCATTATTAAAGTACCACTGTACAGTGAGCTCCATCTGGACCAGCTACATCATGTAAACACTGATGCAGCAGTAATGAGAAAAAAAATAAAATAAATAAATATATATATATATATATATATATATATATATATATATATATATATATACACGCATTATAACAACTGACAGAGTACTTTTGTAAAGTATATTCTAATACTTTTGATTACAGGATGTTTACCTGTAATGGAGTATTTTGACATTGCAGCATTGCTACTAGTGCTATTGAGTGATTGTGTACGTATTGCTATACTTGAAGTAGTAGGTAACTTTTCTCTCTTTTTTTTTTTTTTTTTTTTTTAACTCCTGCTGTATTTGTGTAAGAACCCCCATACCCTACATCCCCCCACACACTTCTCTGTCCCCACACTACTGCTCCACAGTGTGCAAATGTCAATAAAATCCTTAGCAGGTTAATCTCCCACCAATGGAAACATGAACACTTTATCCAAAGCTGCATATGTTTCACACCCGGGGTCGATTTACTGTATGTCAGGGGCGATATTAGCATTCATATTAGCCGCCCTGCCCATGTATGATATTCGTCATTGCCAGCCCTTTAGCACACCAACACAGTTCAGGGATGCTTATCTCATGAGCCATAAATTAGGGGATGAATTCCCTCCGAAACATCGAAGGCGAAGGATGGAGGATGGAGTCATTGTGCTTGTGTGGTGTTTTGACACTGTAATGACACATGTTTTACAATCACCCCCTTCCCCTTTTCATTCGGAGGAGTGGACCTGTCCGCTCCTGCTGGAGAGAAATGGGCCTCTCGGACATTACCACCTCCTCCCAGGGGACACATAAATGAGCGAGTGGCAATAGGGGGAGACTATAGGAGGAGGAGGAAGAAGAAGAAGAAGGTAGAAATGGAGTGTGTCCAAACACCGGAGGAGGGAGGGACTATATATATATATATATATATATATATATATATATATATATATATATATATATATATATATGTATATATGTATATGTGTGTGTGTGTGTATATGTGTGTGTGTGTGTATATATGTGTGTGTGTGTATATAATGTGTGTGTGTATATAATGTGTGTGTGTGTATATAATGTGTGTGTGTGTATATAATGTGTGTGTGTGTGTATATGTGTGTGTATATAATGTGTGTGTGTATATGTGTGTGTATATATATGTATATGTGTGTGTATATATATGTATATGTGTGTATGTATATATGTATATGTGTGTGTATATATATATGTATATGTGTGTATGTATGTATGTATGTGTGTGTGTGTGTGTGTTAGTATGTTGGGGGAGTTGCTTGGATGATGCAGAAAGGGAAAAGAGAGAGAGTGTTTGTTTATAATTGCAGCCGGGGCTGCTGCACAAGCACAAAGGTGCATCATTACTTACCTGACAGAGCGCCACAATCACCGGCCCTCCCTAATAAATACTCGTTACTAAAAACTAGAATACAAATAAAGTGAAGGTCACATCTGAGGGAGGCGTGATCTAGTCCAGAGGTAGGTGTCTTACCCATCAACCCAACCTCTCTCTCCCTCTCTGTTTCTCACATTGGGTCTCTCTTTCTTGCTCTCTCTCTCTCGCGCGCGTGCGCGCGCTCATTACAGGAGAAGCCATGCAGCGCTGGTTAGGAGAACGTGTGATGAGCCTTGGGAGATATATCCACTGGGAGGGAGAGAGGTAGAGAGAGAGGGAGAGACTGAAGGGGAATAGATAAAAAAATGCTGACTTGTCTTCAAAGGAGGCAAAAAATAATTGAAATGGGGTGTGCGTGCGTGCGTGCGTGCGTGTGCAGGACGGGTGGGGTGGCGGGCGTAGATTGAGTGGCTCCATGTTCGAGTTGGTCATTAATTGAGGAGGAATGTGAAACACTGTGTGGTCCTCGGCCGACACCCTCGCTGACACAAAGGGGGAGATTGATAGAGGAAACGGCGTGATAAAGATATGAAAGGAGGGAAGAGAGGGAGAAGGAAGCGAGCAGCTGAAAACATAATAAAGTGGAGGGAACGTTGCCGGGGCCCGACTGGATCACGGGCGAGGGAGAAAGCGAGCGAGTTCAAAGTGTGCCCGAGACGGAGTCCTGTCCTCGCCGTGTCCTTCCTCGAGCCCCGAGTCACGCATCGCTCATCTTGTCACATTGAACTCCAGATGCTCCTACCCAGGAGAACGCTCCGGCCTCGGCCATTTTTCTTCATTCTCGCTAACAATTTGGTAATGAAATATTGATTTTTAGTTAGATTCATATTGATGCCATTAGCTTTGCATTGATAAATCACGTTTGGCTGCTTGTCTAGCGCGGCAGAGCAAGAGCCAGGGCGGAGAGATTACAATCAAAGCCACTGATGTGTTAATTTGATGGATATTTCCCCTCCGCCACCCCACACACACACGCCCCCTACTTCTTTCTTCCTTTATGTTTCACTGCGTTTCATAACATTGTGTTTTTTTTATTTTTTATTACAAAGCACCCTGTAGGGATATTTATGTCCATGTCCATTTCTCCTGAAATAGCCTTTCAGCTGGCCTGCCTGTGGCAACACTGCAGTCTTAAAGTCATTTCATCTCTTATAGACAAGACAAGAATATGAGGGGCTGTTTCACACCCGTTGAGTCAAATGAGGCAAACAGGAGAGGGCATGGCTATTTCTACACTTTGACACCAAAAAAAAAAAAAAAAAGCAGCAACAGAGACTCACTGTTTATGAGAGGCCTTTTTATTTTTTTTTTGCATGTGATAACCATAATCTCCCGGGGGTAAGCGATATGGATTTTAATCAGTTTTTCAGTATTTATCGTCAAAGATATTGGCAATATATGTGAAAGCAGGGAAAGCAGCTCTCAGGGTACATTTTTTAAGCAGAAACTCCGTTTGAATGCCTCAAAATGTTACAGCTCTCTTAAAGCGTTTCACATGCTAGGTTGGGAGGATATAACATTTGAGAAACATTAGAATCATTTTCCAGATTAGGGCGGTTTTTAAATGAGTCTCCTGCCGCAGCTTCGCCTTCCAACTGCAATATGTGTCTGCACACAGTCATCTTAATGAAAGGAAATGATGGCGTTCACTTTAATGACGTGGAGTTCAAGGACTGCTTATTGTTCCAGAGAAAAGCCATCTTTTTTTCACGGTAATATGAGTCTTTCTCTTCTTTTTTTTTTTTCCTTTTCTTTTTTTTCCACAATGCAATTTCATTTTGAGAAACAGACACCGAAGGTTAAATGTGCTATATAGGTTGTCAAAATATGAGAGAGAGAGAGATTCAGGATGTGAAACAGATATATTGATAACGTCTACGCGTGCAGTTATCATTTTTTTGATAATGCTTCATCTCAACTTTTTTTTTTTTTTTTTCTTTCTGGGCGATTATGCAAAACAGAATATAGTCCTAATTATCACAGACACATGAGCCACTCTGTTTCACTCCAGTTATAAAGCAATCCTACTCCAGATGATCAACACAACTTCTCCCTTTAACATCCTGCACACATTTCTCTGCAGCTTTTTAAAGAAACGAAGCAATGGCAATCCAATTTACAACATGTTTACTGTGTGTGTCATAAAACAGCTCCCCGTTTACATGTTTTCTCTAATTTAGTGCTCTGCGTGGAGCGAATCTCTCACATGCTACTTCTCCAAATATTTTGGTCCAAATGTGATTTTGTTTGATAGAATGACAATAACTGGTATTAAAGGCAGGCAAGATGATTCCCAGACGTCTGGGGTGCTCTGACATTTACTCGAAACACAATTAAACCCCAGAGTTATGGCTTCTTTAGGGTTCCGCGTTTTCCCTTTTGATCCCATAGTGCCCCCCCCCCCCCTCTACTGTCATGGATTATAGGGCCAAACGGGCTATTTGGGGAAAGGCCAGTCAGGTCCAAATGGGGCTAGTGGAAGAACACAGGCTCCACTGGCCTCGGGGAGGGCTTCAACATGACTGCGACAAATCTAGCAGATGAACTGGCTGCCCTCCAGTTTGGCTCCAACCCGCTTGATACTCCGTGTTCTTCTTTGAAAATAATGTTGAAAATAACGCAGTGAGCTAGGCACAATTGATCTGATGATTGTCTATGAGGAGACATTTCTGTTCTGGAACTCCACCTAAAGTTGGAGCTCTGTTTTGGCGTCATTTCCTTCCCCCACCACCCCCACCAGATAGTTGCTATAATTTGGCCCTTTCCCTGATTCCCATCATTCTAAACTTCCATCAAGTCCAAGATGCCTGTCTGTGCCCCTTATCGATTCGGCTTAGAGTCCCCACCTCTCTGGAGATATACCCCCAGCTCAGGAGGATTTACTATTGATCCCCACTTCCTGCGCGGGTGATATACCCTCATCCACACACACATTTAGTCTCGAGCTCACCGACGAAGGTGTGCGGCGCAGATATAAGGACAATATTATGACAGAAGAGATAGACTGTGAGAGAAAAGTTTTTCCCTAAGAGGCCACGCGGGGAGAGCTGACCCCTCATTCAACCAAGAGTGAAACACCTCAGTTTGGATTCTGTACGCGCTGATCGATGAGTCTTTATGTTGCACTGCCCTTTACAGTATTGTACTACCAAGCTCTTTATTACTTTAATGCCTTTCTAGTGATGTCATCCTGAGGTCAGGCCCAGAAACGGGGGCTGTCAGTGGCGTTTTGATTGGCAGAGGCGCCGTTGAGGCCCAGCCAATGGTGGCCCGGTGTGGCAGCTGGTTGTCATGAGAATGGGTAGGCAGGGCAGGGGCTTTGTTAGCGCCTCAGCCATGCAATGGAATCGATATCTAACCCCCCCCCCCCACCCCCCCACACCCGAGGCATCACTGTGCTCCCCTGGCCAGCCAGCAGAGAGAGGAAGACAGCAATGCTCACACTCACTCCACAGCTCCAATACTACAGCTCACAGCCGCTAAATGAGTGGGGGGGGGAGTGGGGGAGGTGGGTCTGAGAAGAGAAGACAGAGCAGTCAAACATTTCAGGGCCCGCCATTCCAAAGTAATGAAGCATAGCAAGAGAATATACCTCTGCAACATTTGATAAAGATGGGCTGACACACCAGTCCAAATAGGTTCCTCTGTACGCCGGCACACGTCTATCCATCACCGCGCAGCGTTACAGACAGGAAGAAAGGAAGGGGAGGGCAGTAAAGGGGAGGGGGGGGGCAAATAGACAGCAAAAAGAGAGTACAAATTGACTGACAGTGAGGGAACAGGTGGGGAGGCAAGGGTGGATAGAGAGAGGTACAGGGTGAGAGGGAAGGGAAAGAGAGGGAGTCGGTGTATCCTTGGCAGCTGGTGGATCCTATCAAGGCCGACTGGTTGGTGAATGAGGCTCGGGAGGCCCGTGTCCTTGTACCCACCAGTTTGTTTTCCGCTCACTCCCTCACTCCGCTCCTGCAGCGAAAAACAATAAAGAAGCAAATGAGTAAACGTTGCACATTTTACGTCCTCATCATCCCTGCACTCTGTCTCTCCATCTGTTACTGCCTCACCAGCGCCGTTAAAAAACAAAAAAAAAAGACGAAAGGACTAGAAAGAAGAAAAAGAGAGAGGAAGACAGCTGTAATGTGTGCCTGGAGTCATGTTTTGGTAAAAGTTTTAGCTGAGCTGTTAACCTTTGGAACCCTGCTATTTGGTCTCACTGCTGAGAGAGTAAAAAATTTTTTTTGATATGTGTCAACAAGTACATTTGTACGTCTGGCCCTGTTAAGACAACAAAACAATATGAAACTTTTTTAATTTGGGAATAAGAAAGACAAGAGTGTGCAGCCATGCTAACAGCTTTGTGAGGCTAAGGCACAGTGGTGCTTTGAGCTAAATGCTAATCTCAGCATGACTATTTTGTCTTGAGTTTGGTCTTCGTCACCTTGGTGTTGACTGGGGGGAATCTTTGACGCTTGTTTGTTCCAATAAACCAAAAAATATCCAAGAGAGTAAAGTTGAAAAAAATAGATGGTCCTTTATTTCAACACAATAAATAGCACAGATCCTTTATCTGGTAAATAAATAATAAGGCAGACTGGATATTTTTTAACTAAAGGGCACAAAAAAAAGGAGCAGCAGTTCCTGCAACAGTTTGCGTAGCAAGGTCAAAAAGCTGTGTGCTCGCAGTCAGCCACGCCTCCACCCCCGACACCTTCCTATTTAATGCCTTTTGACCTGTAGAGGGCACAACTAATGCCGCCTTCTATTTACCTTGGAACTCGGAATCCGCAACTGGGAATGATGTCATACCCGAGTCGAATGCGTTCTATTTAAAAGTCGGATTTTCATTAGCTCTAGCCCGGTTAGCTATTGTTAGCAACCAGTTGATAACAACGTATTACGTCGTTTTTTGTGCATGCAAACAGCGTAACAACATGTCCACAGATAGAAGTTGGACATGCCTGTGTGAACGACTGATTTAGTGAGACACAAATAAGACAGAAGTGCTTATAACTTTATGTTACTGCAGCTTTCACAACTGTTGATACAGGGGGCAGCCATGTTGGATTTTGAACTCGGGTACTGCGAGGTTGTACGAGTTCCGAGCTCGTAAATACGAGGTCAGGGGGCGTAAAAAACGAGTTGTCGAGGTAAATAGAACGCGGCATTAAGAAGAACTGGGCAAACTTTATTATAATAAATTATTAAACAAAAGAAATGGCTCCTACAGCATGCTAACACACTCACTTTGACAGTTCCAACATGCTGATGTTTGTCAGATATAACATCATGTTAACCATGCTAGTTTAGTGTGTTAGCATGCCAACATTTGCTATTGAGCATTAGACACAAGGTGCAGCTGAGGTTGATGGGAATGTCATTAGTTTCCTCGGTATTTGGTTATAAACTTAAAGGAGCAGTGTGTAGTTTTTAGGGGGGCTGTATTGGCAGAAATGGAATATAATATGCGTAATTATGTTTTCATTCATGTATAATCACCTGAAACTAAGAATTGTTGTGTTTTTGTTAGCTTAGAATATACCCTTCATATCTACATAGGGAGCAGGTCCTCTTCCACAGAGCCTGCCATGTTGTGCCGCTGTGTTTCTACAGTAGCCCAGAACGGACAAACCAAACACTGGCTCTAGATTGGGCCTTTTGCGTTTTTTAGGTTACCTGAAGGCTAGTCTACGTCCTTGACGTTCCACTTCCGGGATTGCTCCGTAGCCGACGGAAATTCCGCTGGATTTCACTCATTTATGCCGGATATCCGTTGCCTTGGGCTTCCTTTGTGTTGGCATTTTAAACTCCGGGGGATTTCTGAGGACTATGGTTAACTGCTCCTCAGATCTCTGCAGGGTAAATCCAGACAGCTAGCTAGACTATCTGTCCAATCGGAGTTTTCTGTTGCACGACTAAAAAGAGGCGTCTTTGCTCTGTCCGATGACGATTGTGATTGGTTTAAAGAAATGCCAATAAACCAGACCACATTTTTCTCCTATCTCGGAATGCTGTTTGGACCGCAGTGCTGCGGTGGAGGAAGGTCTGGCAAAGCGAAACTACCTGAAGGCCACCGCTTGGAAAAGGGAGGGGTGAGGGTCTGTTGCAATCTTCAACCTCACCGCTAGATGCCACTAATTCCACACACTGATCCTTTAGGTATTGGTATTAAGTATAAATCAAACATTTGCACTTGATGATTGTGCTATGTGATAAGTCAGAGGATCACTAAAGCCAGTATTATACATCCTATTTTACATCCTCTGGGGAACATAAAATGCCTATACACAACTTCATGGAAACTGTTGATATATCTTAGTCTGGGCTAAAGTGTGTGTGTGGGGGGGGGGGGCAGCCAACTGACCTAAGAAAGCTAGTGCCCACTTTACTCAAATGGCAGTGACCTGTGACCTTTACAAGTTGGTGAACAGAAAGATTTAAAACATTGATAGAATTTGTGTCCGTCCACATCAGTCAGCGTTAGAACCATTCCACCTCTCCTATCCCGTTGTGTCACAGTGGCCTGTAATTGACACAAATAATAGCCCCATATTTCCACAGTGGTGTGGAATCAAATTATAAATCCAATTAACCTGTCTAAAGAGAAGGTAATACGCTGTATCTCAAAGTAATATTACGGCCCCTCCGATTTGGGGAGTAACAGAATACGTGCAACAGTGTTACGGTTAATGGTGTAACTAGGATGACAAAGAAAGGTCATTGTTTTTACAGAAGTTACAGAAAAGAACGTAATCGTATTACCAGTATGTTTATTAAAAAGTGGGGTATTAATAGCAGGATTACGTTTTTAAAAAACATTTTGAAATGAACAGTGATATACTACGACGAGATTTGCACGCGTTACAACACTTCACTAGTCTCACACAATACCACTCTGGTGTCAGGTAAAACTATACAGTAGCTAACAGTTGCCAAGTCATTATCATGTTCTCAGATGTTAGTGGAAAAAAAGGCCTTTACTGGGTGGACATTTTGCCATTATTTGTAATTTAAGCAGAAAAGGTGAACAACAGTACAGTACAGTGCAAGTTATGCCCATATTTGGTGTTGAGGTAATCCCAAAGTGACGGAAAGTATAATCAAGTTTTGCTACTTTAATATTGTGATACTTGGATTACGTTACTGACTACATGTCTTTTAACAGGTAATCAGTAATTGTATCAGAATACATTTTTTATGGTAACCCTCCCAACCCTGTAAATTTTCATTTTTTGGCTCTTCTTTTTAAGCTGCTGCAGCTCCAGTCACATACTTATACTTGCTCTTCCATCATTGCACAGTTGTAAATATAGAGTTTTGAAAGCCAGAAATCTCAACACCTGGCCGAATAATTGTTGACTCAGTTGATATTGATTAACAACCATAACAAGCCTCTGCTGACATATTACGTGCTATTGGACAGTAAGAACTTTTCTTTTTGCTCCTTTCAGCGAATTCATTCTTTTGTACAGAAACGGCGTTACTTGGAAGCATAAACAGTACGACAGGAAGAGAGGGGAGAGAGACAAATACAACAAATAAGCCTTGCCATAACATAACACAACATGGCTGCACGTCATCCCCAGGAGGTTGTACGCCGAGGCCCGCTGCCTGCTGGCCGGCCAGGTACGCTGCTTTGCTCTCAAGTCTTGGGGTGATTAATGAAATCTTAACGGCAGGCCAGACACAAATATTCATCACCTGGCTGCCCCTATTGTAATGCATGTGGAGAAGCCGGAGCGTGACAGAGGAGAGGGGAGACGAGAGCCGGCCCAGAGACAAAACACAACATGGGGCACAGGGATTATTACCAGGCCCACGGAAACAACACTTTTTGTTCTCCTCAACAAAATGGAGGCATGTGATTTATGGACAGCGAGCATCTGTTTGGAGCAAAGGGAGACACAGATTCATGTCTGCTATTATGGGCTGTCCATGTTACCGGGGTAAGAATTTGAAAGGGGGGGTAGGGGGTGGGGGGTGCAACCCTTAAGAGCAAGACCTTCTGGGAAAAGTACACCGTGTCAATTCCTAGTCGTACTGTGAATCTGTGACATTTTAGCATGTGGGTGAGGTGTTGTATTACATTGTATATCACAAACAGATGTAGGCCTACGAGCCACCCGGAGGCGTTTTTTTGGAAAGAGTCAAGTGTTTGGTGGGTGGGACTGAGAGCGAGACGCGCCGAAAAAAGTTTGATACACCAACTGATAATGTGTTACCACGCAGAGCGAGAGGGAGGATGAAATCTATTGTATCATCACTCCTCGCAATAAATGCGGCTTTGTGCGCAAGACTGATATGATCGTTTTGATTTATGACATGCATGCAAGACTTCCTGGAATCCCTGAGACTGTGTGCACGAGATTGTATGCGCGTGTGTGTGTGTGTGTGTGTGTGTGTGTGTGTGTGTGTGTGTGTATTTTTAGTGTCTTTGAGAGGAGCAGAGGCAGAGGGACAAAGAGACATACATAAATACAGATAGAGGGAATGAAATAGCCAAGCAGCGGAAGTGAGACAGAGTGCAGTAGACAGTGAGGGAGATTGTGTGTCGGTGTGTGCAGTGTAGCATTGACTCCTGCATGCTCCCAGTGATAGATAGTGTCAGGTTAGGCTGCTCAGTGGCAGGTCTCACACTGTCAATGCTATGGCTGTGGGGAGAGCAGGGGCCTGAAATGTTTTAACACCCATCGCTGATCCCTGTCAACATACACACTAACACACATGACATCAGGCGGCGCCGGCTGATACGCGTTGTGTATATGTGCACCTGAGTGTGTGTTTTTTCATGTGTACGTGACCCCTGCGTGCTTGTGTGCGTGTAACAGTGCACACTTCACATTCTTTTGTGCATGGCATCATCTCATTCCCTCCCGGAATAACTAAAAAAAATACTTAACATCTCCGAATCACAGCCTTACAAAACAATTATACCGGCCCAGTTTTTTTTTTTGTTTTGTAAGGATCTTCCCCCTCCTCCAGGCAGCAACAGAGAGAAAAAAGCCCCTCATTGTTCCATTGTTCACATTGTGTCATTCTTTGCCTTGGAACAGCGATTGTTTGCTGCACAGTTAGGAACACAATGGTGTTCACATAAAAATGAGCCACTTAGCTCTCACACTAAATTGCAAATTGCACAGCACTGCAGAGGAGAGTCAAGCTTTCCAAATTTGCTTATTCACATTTTCCGCTCCTTATACCAGCCCTATAAAACCAGCTGCTTCTGCTGAGGTGGACAGAAACGGTGACAGCCGTAGCGTACATTCTGTTTAGATAGAGTAAGAAAAGAGATATTCAATTATATGGGGAGAATTGTATTATCATTCGCCATAATCGTTTGGAATCAAAATCGATATCCTGTTGCAAATAATATCTAACAACAAACTATGAACCAACAGTGCAGACATGTGCAGCACAGTTGGTGGAGTTTTAGGGGGAAGTGCGTTCAGAGTGACATATATGCCTCCAGTGGGAAATCCTTTCTGTTTCCGTGCTCACTTTTACTGTAAATCTAACATAGTAGGTGCATGTTACTCCCCCCCGCATAGCAAAAGGTGGCATGTTGCTCCACTGCAGCTTTAAATCTGAAAAGTGGCCGTGAGGTGCTCCCGGTGACGAGTGACTGGAAAGTATTGTGTCATCTGTAAAGAAGAAAAAAATGGTGCACAGGAGTGGGTGATTTTTCCAGGCGCTGTTAAAAAATAGTTTTGCATGGATGCCTTTGCTCTCCTGTTAGTAAAACACGTCTCGGAGCCCTCCTGCTGCCGTGACCAAGAATGAAGTACTCTCTTGGGCCAGACAAAATCAATTCCTCACTCGGGCAAATTTCCTCCTTCCCTGCTTTTTTCTTTTTTTCAGTCCAGCTATTTGTTTTTAATGCTGGCATAGACTTATGGTTCGGGGAAGGCAGTTATGCCAAACAGTAAAAACTACACCTCCTGACAAACATTCCGAACGCCATTGAACTTTCATTCATTTTTTGGTGGTGTCAGCCTCAACTTTCCAAGGCTTTGTCATGAAGAAGTGGTGTTGTGAATTCCACAGTTCCTCAAATGTGGCACACACCATTTAAAAAAAAAAAAATAATAATCTTTTTAAGAACGCACATCTGTCTATGTCTTTCCAAAGCCTGCATTTATCATTGAGATCTGTTTATTTGAATGATCTCCTAGATGAATTACCTGAGCCGGTACATGCACAGCATTTACAAGAGATAGAGGGTTTTTTTTTCCTGTGGGAAATCAGAGTCACTGACTCAGTACTCAACATTGCCATTAAATCAAAGATAACCTACGTTTACCGCCAAACACTTATCCATAAGCACAACATACAGTATGTGTCATTATGTTGCTCACTCATCATGTACATGTTGTAGACAGTTTATTTTGACCAGAAACTGATTTATCCCTTGTGTTGTCCTCCCGGGTCAAAATTAACCCTCAGTCTTTTTGTTTTTACATTTATGTAGCTTTTTCCCCACGTTATGCTCGCTTTTATCAAATTTTTGTGTAAGATAAAAGCAGAAATGATGAAGGATTTTGACTAATGTGTTAAGATCAGAGGAATGAAAGTAATGGATAATCCAAGATCTGTCAAAGTTTAGTCAGGACAATGCTATAAAAGTGAATACAACACCCCAAAATTCTATGAAAATAGAGATCCGATCCTTAATTTCCTTTTGTGAAGAGCGTCTTATGGAACCATCCATGTTATTTTGGGGCAATGTGGTTAAAAGAAACCCAAATTTATGATAGAAACTTTAAAAACGGGTCAAATTTGACCCAAGGACAACATGAGGGTTATACAAGTGACTTTAAAATACAAAAAAACTATGTACTTCTGCTTTTCTCACTGCTCTCAGTAATTCTATAGATTGATTCAGTGACCGCCACATGATTAGAAAATGATTTAAATGTATTTTCAGCTATTTGTAGGCAAGGCATTCCTATTCTAAACGATCGCAAATGTCAATTTATAAGCTATAGATTTGAAATATCGACTATCACATTAGCCCAAGAGCAAGGCCATTGTACTAAGCACAATCCCCTTTTTGATAGCATAAAAATCCCCTTGTGAGTAATCATCTTTGTGTGTTTGGCCGGAGTCGGTTTCACACGGTTTTCAGCTCCTCCTCCTCTCTTTCTGAGCCGACCCGGGGTGATTTCCATGAGAATCAACGTGGCGATTAATCACAGTGTTCCTCCACTCCCAGATGTCATTCAGGGCCTTTTAAAGACATCAGCGCTCTGTGATGTTTATGGGAGGAGAGAGAAATGTGCTTGGCAGCCCAGCCCAAAGACCCTTGTGCAATCTCCCTCTGGGACACTCATACAGTCAGTGAGCTACTACTGTCCTGGATCGTCCCAAAGACGGTCAAACGTGCTCTTCCAAAGACAGAAACAATCAAAGCCAGGCCTGACCGACAGCTGTACTCCATTTCTGATTGATGGTGCTTTATAGAAGGTTTTCCAGACACTCCCGCACACATACTTTCTCTTGTGTATTTTTAACTTCTTTTTCTTTTCTTTTTTTTACCAAAATGTGGTCAAGCTACTGTAAAAATAGCGAAACTTTACAGTTTTAACGGTTTATTTAGTGTTTTGGAAGTAGATAAAAGAAGATTTTATGCTTTTTAATTATAGTAATTTTACTAATTAGACTCATTTGTGGTAAGAAAAATGTGTACTGTACGTACGGTACAAAAACACCTTTTACACACTTCAGTCAACACACTCACTAATACCTTAACTTAAAGGACAATTCCGGTGCAAAACGAACCTAGGGGTTAATAACACGTGTACCCAGTCAACCGTTCTCTGGGACATTTTAGTCTCTAGTCTTTAGTTTTCATGCTAATCAAATGTGTTTGAAATGTGAAACAAGCTAGCGCGAACCGGTGATTAGCTGCTAACGCTAGCTTTCGGGGCAGAGGGTAAATCGCTATTTTATACCACTAACAAGGCTCAAAATAGCACCTGGCAGCATAATGAGGGTCCCTACATGTAAACCGAAGCATTGAGAAATTTGTAAGTGTACAGACAGTTTATTAAAAAGAGAGATTATAAAGACAGTAGTGTTCATTTTTACATGCAGGCGCCATCTTGGGAAAACAGTCACGACCAGTTGAACGACTTTTGTGCCGGAATTGTCCTTTGTCCTTAAGTTGGTGCTCATAAGGCATTTAGAAAAAATACTTTTATAAACTTTTATAAAACCTGTTTTAACCCTCTACTCCTGTCTGTGGACAAAATAATGTGTTCTAAAGGTGCTTACACACTAACCAGATGGCCGACCCTCAGCAGAAAAGCCAGTGTCCCCAAGGTCCAAAAAACTGCCGCGGAACACACTGAGGCGACACCGACTTGAGAAACGTAATACGTCTACATAGCAGCAGGCGGCGCTACTCTGTATTGTTGCCCAAGAAATGAAAACCGGCAGCTGATTGGTACAAACGCGTCACATGGGTTTGTTCTCTCCGGAAATTCAAAGCCAGACTGTCATGGCGGCTTGTTCAGAATACAATCTCATATTATACTAAAATAGTTCACTGAAACATGTTTCTGAAAACATTTTAAGCGAGAAATAGGCCGTGCAGTTCCTGAATCAGTCTTCCTTTCAGCTCAACAAAGGTCAGTTTAAAAGATTTTCGTCAGATTTTGAGAGACTCTAGTCACCTCATTCCGCTCCCCATTTCCGGGTGAGTCCCGACTGACCTGCCACCGACTCATGTCAGGTCGGCCAAAATGAACGCCGACAGCCCCCCTGGCTGACGACGGTGTCCACACCTTTACTCTCACCCTCCCATTTATAAATGTCTTTTTTTTTTTTATTATTATTTTTGGGCATTTTAGGCTTTTATTTCCGACAGGATAGCTTAGACTTGAAAGGGTTATAGAGAGGGGGAATGAGGGGGAATGACATGCAGCAAAGGGCCGCAGGTCAGAGTAGAACCAGTGGCCGCTGCGTCGAGGACTAAGCCACTTTAAATGGGTGCGCACTCTACCAGGTGAGCTACCCAGGCACCCAGATGCTCATGACGTCATTATCATTTGATTGATCCAGGACAAGATGTTGGATTTTGGGGGTGGGAACAACCTCTCAGACAGCAGAGATACAGAACAGAGTGATCTAAATCTTACTGTTCAACATGAACTTTTAAATCATCACTTGGTGGGGAGAAATCATTAAAGACCATACACTAATTGATGGCTTAAAGAAAGAGATTTCTTTCATATAAAACTAGGAGTTGCCATCTGACATGCACCCATATGACACATAGTTGCCCTGCGTGAGGCAAAAATAAATAAATACATTTTTGATTGATTGACATTATTACCCAAGCGCCGCTAACTGACCCAAATCCTCCAAAGGGTAGGATAACCCGAACCCTAACCCTAGCACTTAAACCAAGATAATAACAACAATTACAAATTGATAAGCATACTGCATAACAATATGCTAAAAATATATGATGTGGCGACAGCGTAGTTAATCATATAGTATTAAACGAATATAAGCCATGATGCTCATAGTGCAAAAACAGTTTGTCTCTGCTTTAGAGCCTAAAGTACCCGATGTTGCTATTTTCTCTTTATTTAATGAAATGAAAACGTAGCCGCCTGCACAGGAAGTAGTAGGCAGAGATGAGGACAACAGAAGCGAGCGAATGGGAAATCCCCATGAGCCGAGCTAAAAGGTTAAGAATCCCGAGCTCCAACAGGTCCCTGATAATGAAAGGGAAAGCGCAGGCTTTAAGTGATGTCTGAGTGAAGGTGGTGGGTGGAGGGGTGAGCTCGGTTTAAAGAGCCTCGTTGAAGTCAAAGACGTGTTAATAAACAGTTATGGAGAGCCCTGGGGTTGCTTGGGGGGTCGACTCACGAGGATGGAAGGAAGCAAGAAGGGTGAAGGTGGGGGTGGGGAGGGGGTCAGGATCATGGTAGTCAAACCGCTGTTTCCTCCTGGGGAGAAGAAAAGGAGTTAATGACACCCTAGAGCTTCCCACCCCCGGCCTGCCGCTCCTCCCTCTCCTTTATGGAGGGTGAGCGACACACACAGCCCTTTTCGGAGGTGAGGATGCCAGGGAGACAGCCATGCCGTCCCACCGCCCCGCTAGCGGGAGGCTCTAACAAAAAGGAAGGAGGAGGAGGAGGAGGCGCGATAACTGTGATTATTATTACTAAATATAATATAAAACAGTCAGTGCGGGGGCACGGGGAAAGGGATCCACCCATCCGCCCACATGCCCACTGTTGAAAACTCTGTTGAAGATGCGGGGACAGGTTTAAAGACAGCGCCTTTTCAATGCCAGGGGAAAAGGGAGGGGTTAATGAGGGGCTTGGTGAAGGAGCTTATGGCAGGGTGAGGGGTGAGGGAGTGGGGAGAGGAGAGAAGGGTGTAGCGGGGAGGGATGCCTCGCTGCCGCGGTGTCAGCGGAGGAGACGGCGGAAAGAGACCTGGAGACAAAGCTGAGACGAGGCGACAGTGAGCGTGTCTTCTCCCCCCCCACAAACGAGGGACAATCAGTAAGAAACATGTCACCGTGTTTTGAGCTGTAATTGTAGCTTCCTCTTTTGGCCAGGAAGTGTAATTTTTTTTTTTCGAAAAGGTGAGGTGCATCATTTCTCCAGGTTTCGTCAAAAAAGGGGAGCCACGGGTGTCTGAGGAATCGCACGTGATGGAGAGGGTAACAAAGTAGCTTCCCCCGCCGTGCCATTTTGAAAATAGCAGAATGTAGTCGAAGTGGGATGATATTTTTACTGTTTCCCTGTCTGTGATTTATCTTGAACTGATACATCATTTCCCCAAGTTTCAGGAAAAGTGGAACAGTGGTGACAAACCAGTGAACAAAACAAAGAAACCGACACAAAGCCTTTCTTTGATTTGATACACGGCTAACAGAACGAGTTAACCTGATTATTCTTTTTTTCTAGTCTCTCCGTGATGAAAAGACGGCAACGGCGGCGTCCCGACAGCCACGGGAGAGGCGTTGACCAGTGGAGAGTCGAGTTGAGACAACACCGGTGCGAGTCAAGGGCACAGGAAATCAGGGGAAAGACAGCAGTTAAGTGCTGATGTGCTGTGGCAGCAGCCCTGAGCAAAGGTGCACTAAGTATGGGACGGCCCAGGCTGGAGTCCCAGGGCTATAAATCCCTCCTCTCCCTGTCCAAAATTCATTAATGGCCACACAAAGTGGCCAGTGAAACCAGATGGAGGGAGAAATTGTGTGTGTGTGTGTGTGTGTGTGTGTGTGTGTGTGTGTGTGTGTGTGTGTGTGTGTGTGTGTGTGTGTGTGTGTGTGTGTGTGTGTGTGTGTGTGTGTGTGTGTGTGTGTGTGTGTGTGTTGGGACATACAGCGGGTCCTGGGATAGGGAATAACTGGTTCTACTCCAGTGTAGTGTGAAATTATAAAGCGTTACCTGCTTTAATTTTCCAAATACAAATTAAATCCTCAGTAAGCTGACTTTAAATCAATAGTTTCATTTAAGGGGCTGCGAGATTTAACAAAAATGAAAACTAGCTGGTCTGCTCAATGGAGCCGGGTCATAAATCACAGGGCTTTGGGAGGCAAAAAGCCGATTTGACTTGTATATGGAGCGGCTGGTGGCCGGGGGGGGGGGCAGTGGGGAAATGAACTCACGCTTTATTAGGACTCATATTGACCAGCCTCTCCTCCACCAGCACCACCTCCACTCTCATAGCGTCATGCTGTATACACCCCCCCGATTGAAAACCAAGAGGTGTTCGACTGGAAAACGTTTATTCCTTAAGTCACATGCGACCCGAAGTGAATTTTCAGTTTTTTTGCTCCTCAATTCTGGCGAGTTTCTGGTTCAAGAGGAAAGATAATAAGAGATAAAAAAAAAAACAATCCAAACTTTAAAAAAAAAAAAAAAAAAAACGGGGGGGGAGAGAGGTAAACTTGAATCAAATCTGGAAACAACACAGAAACAACAAATGCATTGTCAAAATGCAAGAAGAAGAGGAAGAAAAAAACATGTCTCACCGGTGAGGTTTTTATTTGTACATCAGTTGTGCATGCCAACATCAAACATTTAATGTCAGCATTCTTCAGAGACACAGACGAAAGGAAGCGAGATGCAAGGCTCACATTGTCATCAAACAATCAAACAGTGATCCGCTTCTCCAAACAGCTTGCAGCTCAGCTCAGCTGGCACCAGACACTCATATTACAATAAACATCCCTCCTAATGTTGTGCTTACACCACGCCATGCTTACACAGACACAATGCACACAGACATACAAAAAAATAATGCTCTGTTTAGTAGGTCGGCCTGACAGCTGGAAAATGGAAGTCACACACACACACACACCAAAAAAACAGCGCGCGCACACACACCGTCATGCAAAGATCTATTTGAAGCCCCATCAATACTTTGCCCAAAGATTGTGAAGGAAGAAGGCCGTGAACATTATGCTTGATTGTGAATGAATGGTTAGGAGCGCCACAATAAATCCATTATCAAGTTGTTATGTCATACTTAAATTCTCCCCCAAAGTGTTCCCATATATCTTGTCAGTGGGTTCATTAGCCATTTGGACAGGTAAAGCTTTCTGAGTTCGGCCCACAGCTGACCTCATATTCTGCCTCTGTGTTCCACTTAAAAATAATGGACATCCCCTGTCCCGCATCCATCAATCACACGCCAAGAATCCCCGGGAAAATAGTTTAGAGGGTTAGGAATTACAGTTACAGCGGCTTTCTGACTGGGGATAGATTAGCCAGGCATTAGCAGTGTTTCATTAACCTTGCGTTAAGTGACATCCTCACATGATTAATGGACATTATTAACAAAAGGGAGATTGTATTCCCGAAAATGGACCTTTTGTGAAATGTCTGCTGCATTGTTAATAGTTTGTTTATTAATCATTCATAGGAGAGGGCCTTCATTTCGGAGCTAGTGATACATAGGATGGCTATGAAGGAGATTGACAGCAGCGCTGAGTGAGGTCCGTGCAGAATGCGAGCGTTTGTCTGCCGATGCACACCGTTTGCATTTGAAGTATTCAACAGTTTCATGCAAGCGTATGCAGTGCTGGAGAGAGACTGTTTCATGCTTTATTTCATTTTATGCTGCTACATATTGTACTTTATACTCCACTACATGTATTTGTCATCTAGTGTTAATAGTTACTTTTCAGATTAAGATTTTACATTACATTACATGTCATTTAGCTGACACTTTTATCCAAAGCGACTTACAATTGCTACATATGTCAGAGGTCGCACGTCTCTGGAGCAACTAGGGGTTAAGTGTCTTGCTCAGGGACACATTGGTTGATGTATCGCAGTGGGATTCGAACCCAGATCTCCCACACCGCGGGCCATGTGTCATATCCACTGCGCCATCTTACAGTAAAGGAACGTTGGTATTTTTGGCGATTTTTGCGCCCCAACAGTTTCAGAGTGCAAATCACTTGACACTATGGACAGCTGTACACGTGCATTTGTTATGATCAAAAACTAGTGATTGGGCAATTTGGATAACTCAGCTAGTTAGCAGCAGTTAGCGGTTGGCGAACAAGTAAAGCTTTCTGTCCATCAGGAAACTCCATAAATCAAATGAAGTTGAGACGGAGCAGCCGGAGGACATCAGAGAGAAAGCCAGAAAACATTTTCTCCATAAAATGTTTCATCAAAATCGGTGACTGAAATCAATCACTACTCGTACCTGCTTGCCAACATTACATAACTTTATTATCCAATATTACACAATAAAAATACAGGATTAGAGAAACATAAAATAAATAAAGCATAACTTTGTGTATTTTAAATAAAGTTTTTTTTTTTTTTTTTGGAAGAAACAAACAAATGATGAAGGTGCTCTTTGGAAAGGGAACAAAAACTTCAAAGAGAAGAAAAGGTCCAAGGCACAAAAGGCTTTATTTAGATTGCTATTTCATATCGAAATTAAAATTTAGTAGAAGTGGAAAAGTAGAACTGGGCAGCAACCCTTAGGCCTGCTGTCATTATAGATGTAATGTAATTTATTTTAATTTGTTAACCATTGTATTTTAGGATGCCTATTGTCAGCTGGCCGGGGGACTATAGCTGGAAAATCGGAGACTAAAGCAGCTCCTTTTACTGTACAGTGAATTCAGGGGCACTGTCCACGACATTATAAACTACTAAACTAAACGTGTATCGGCACAAAGCAGCCTTCTTCAGGGTTTCAATTTAGTTTTTTGTCTGTACGACCCCACTAATAACCTCACAACCCCCTTCGATTTATCTTGTGAACCATTAGAGGGGCCCGTCCTCTACGTTGGGAACCGCTGGACTTATCAAAAAATGTATGTAAAGTAGTTCAAACTAACCCGCTACAACAGTAAAATGCCACTTATGCATTTATGAGGCAGTCACAATCAATGTCGTATATAATAATACATCAGTCACAGGGGCCATTTTACGGCAATATACATATTTTTAAATGTGACACTTTGAGAACATTTTCCAGATAATACTGTACTTTTACTTTAAGTAGTATTTTGAATAAAGGACTTTTACTTGTACTGGAGTGCTTTTACATAAGTAAAGGACTTGAGGACGCCTTGTACCACTGGACATATGTCCATTTTCAACTGTCTGTCAATCATTAATATAACACAGTAGTGAATCAAATGTGAGCTATTCATGGGGGCTTTGACATTTGCTGTTCTAAAAACCAAGCGTGGGGCACACAGGAGGTGATGCATTTGACATTTTAGATTAAATACAAGCACCGATAACCGCTGTGGCTAAGCATTCAAAGAAAAGAGCACCACCTATGGAAACTTAAAGGAAAAAAGACCACACGCACTCCTTCACTGACACACGAAACGACAAAGCAAAGACGTCACAGACAAAACACAAGACCTCAAAACACAAGCATTTTGAGGATTACAACTTAACTCTCTTTCCTTTTCTGTTGCTTTATGTCACAGCGAGCTGTCTTTTCCATGACGTTGGCCAGAGAGGGCGAGAGTTCACACCAGAGACGGCCTGTCCATCACCTCTCATCCTGCTGGGCTCTTCTGAGGGTTGCTGTCCTGGGCGGTGATAGGCAGTGGGTGAGGCTGGAGGTGAGGCAGCAGGTAAGACCAGGGAGGGGGGGTGAGCGGCAGCAGCGAGGCGAGGGGAGGGCACGAGGTGCTGCTGTCCGGGCCTCCTGTCCTGCTGTCTGGAAACTCTCCGGGCCACATGGGAGCTCACGGGGCTGTCGGCGCTGTCGGATGACCTGACAAACAGGGCTGCCGTCACATCTTCTGTGTGTATATGGGAAGTATGAAGTGTACGTTTGTTCGAGCGTACACCTGTGTTTGTGTGTGTCCTTGTTGTCTGCCATGAGTGTTTGTAGCAGGCTTTTATCTGGGCACCTTCTGGGGTGACATATTGCACCCTCGTGCAGCTTAGGCTAAAAAAAAATATATAAAGCAGCATGAAATGAAATAAAAATGCAAGTCTAGCCTTCAGGTCTGACAGGATAAGCAGGTCAATCATCAACTTGCAGACTGTCAAATCCCCAAGCCAGGCGCAAACACACACACACACACACACACACACACAACACACACACACACACACAAACACGCACACACAAGAATAATTCAAGAGGTTAGAGAGCCACTAGAGGGTCGCTTTAAATCCTCGCACCAGCTGAAAAAATTGGTATCACCCCTCCCTTTCATAGCAAGTCTGAAACTGCTCTAGCGCCTTCTTCTGTATCTGAATGTTGAAAAATATCAAATCAAATGCGTGATGTGTTGTGCATGTGAAAACTGAGATTTCATTTTCCTGTAAACACTGGACTTCCTCACCACTTCCTAGTCAGTCTGTGCTGGAGGTCTTCCTCCCAATCCCCCCTCTTCTCTGTCCCACAGCCTGCTGCTGGGCTGGAGGATGACTGACGCTGTCATAACGTCTGGCAGTCAAACAGACCCGCTCCTGACGGGTGGCGGCAAACGCAATGTGACACAGCCAGCAGTATCTGGTTTCTCCTGCACCGACTTCATTTCATATGGCTCAGAGGGGCTTAGAGTGGCCATGGGGAGGGCGTCTCTCTCTCCGTGTGTGTGTGTGTGGGGGGGGGGGCTGTAGGAGGTAATCGAGCAGATGTCAGGAGAGAGTCTGAGAGGGGATGTGTACACTGAGGGACGACTGAAACCTGTCACATTGATTTTCAGTGGTCTAGTAGCATGGGCGTGTGTGTGTGTGTGTGTGTGTGTGTGTGTGTGTGTGTGTGTGTGTGTGTGTGTGGCGCGCGGCGCGCGCGTCGCGTGCGCGGCGCGTGCGGCGTAGCGGGCGGCGTCGCGTGCGCGTGCGGTGGAGTATGCCCATGTTCAAAGCAGTGGTAACAGAGCAAATGTAATCACACTGTAGGAACACACTGTTACATTCACTTACATTGTACCCAACTGCATGCAGGAAGTACAATCAAAGGGATGTAAGTTAACATAAAAGAAAGAATAAATAAATGAATACTGATATTTGAAAACATCCATATCAGCTTGTGCTCATAAAATGACAGAGGAGAGATTGAAAGTGCGTGAATCATAATCCATTCCTAAGGTAGCAAATTGCACATTTTCACATGTTGTATTTTTCGGATAATGTAATGATTCCCAATTAACCCACCAATAAAAGGGACATTCCAGTCGTCATGTCTGGCAAAAAGAAATAGTTTTGCACGGATTTAAAACCACCTCTGCAGCACTGGCGTGAGGAAAGAATGATTAAAAGAAATCAGCAACACCCATAAAAAGACAATCTGGGTTGGATTAATGACAAATTTGTTTAAAGAAATGATGAGGCTCTTTTTCATTCTCCTCTCCTCTCATTTTTTTTTTTTTAGAAACCAAAAATATGAATCTGTACAATATGTCCTAGCCGGTTAGTTATTTTTCTGAATGAGACGGTAAAAACACAAATCATCAGAATCACCAATCATTATTCTTAGCCGTATTCTCAGATTGCATTGAAACTCCACATGTTCTGCAGACAAAATATACCAGGTGGCTCTCAGATGAAATGTCACAGCTATATATCCTCAGGCTCATTTCAGTTTAAAAGCAGCCACAGTACGGCTTGTTGAGCAACATGGGCAGAAGCATGACATGTGTTCACCTACCTAGCTTCTTCTTCTCCCTCCTCCTCCTCCTCCTCCTCCTCCTCTATGAATCCTAGAAGAAGAAGATTCCCAGCAGAGGAAACACAGACGCTCTCCAGGTTCTAGGTTAAATACAGACACCACAGCCGCCACAATACTTATCACAGCCCTCTTCCCGCCATACATAGTGTGCCATCTTTTGGCTGCTCGCAGAACTGCCTCTTCTCTTTTTCCTTTTTTTTTTTTTCCCCTTTGCAGGAAAAGATCATAAAATCAGTGAAATAAAGTGAAATGGTTGTCTGGGGATGGATATGTCCCTTGCAACGTGAAGTGGAACTTGAGGAAATCGACGGATCTCCTGCAGCTTTGCGGAGGACTATTGCTGCAGGGCTCTTTTTTTTACAAACCCTTACAATTTATGCAGGCTCTCTAGCCGTAAAAACACACATTTCTGCCTTCTGATGTCTCACAGGCTCGCTCCTGATGAGAGGATTGGACGAATGAATGAGCCGGGAGCTGAAAGTAATTATGGTGGTTAAAAACAATTAGACATAAATAATACAACTTCGTATAAAATCACGAGGACTTGTGTGCGTATACGTGTGTGTGTGTGTGTGTGTGTGTGTGTGTGTGTGTGTGTGTGTGTGTGTGTAAATGGCATGCATGCATACTCTTCCACACAGCAAAACACAGAGAGAGAGATAGAGATATTCACCTTCGAAGGGTCACTCTCCTCTCCCTGGCTCATTAAAAACAGCCCCATTAGCAGTGTTCCTTCAGAGCCTGACTGCCGACAGATATGTGAGTGTGTGTGTGTGTGTGTGTGTGTGTGTGTGTGTGTATACACTGGATTGTAAAGACATGCAGCGTTTTGGAGGCCTCTGGGCTGCCGAAGAATACATTAAACAGCAAAGAGCCCCTCTCCTCTTCCTGACTGACTCCTGCTGGGACTACTTAGCATTTCTGGGGTGAAAACGTCTCCAGCAAGGTTGTCGAACACTATATATACAAATTACAGCGGAGCTAAATTGCTCCTGTATATAGTTATTTAACTTTTGTGGCGGCTCATGTGTGTTTTTGAGCGTGTGTTTGTCTTTGCCTGATGAAGGCTGTATTCCCTCGATACACTTACGGGCAATGTCACCGGAAGGGAGAGAGCAGATCTGTAAAAGAAGGAGAAAAAAAATTGCAAAAGAGACGTAAAAAGCTGCAAATCCCATAAGAGTCCAAAACAACTTCACAATCGTTTGCTCATGAAAATTCTGGATGTTTTAATGTGTTTTTGGGTCACAGATGGTAAGAGAAAGTAAAAATATCTCTTTTCTTTGCACTCATTGTATCATCATCCAGGAAGAGTAAGGCTGAAAAACTAAAAATGAAATGAAATGAAATGCTAATCAACAGTTCACATGTAAGTTTGTCCTTGTTGCCTCATAAAGTGAATGAGTGAGGTGTGATTGGCTAAGGCCTGCACTGGAAGTCAGTCTCCAAACTATTGTTCTTCATTAAATATGGCCCGGTGGTGTAATGAGAAGCGTTGAGGTGTGAGACTCTGGACTGTACTTTGTACTTTATTGCTCTGTTACTGCTCTGTAAGAACTACTGCATGTTTTAGACCTGTGACTTTGGACATTTCAGTGGTGGAAGAAGTACTCTGATCCTTTACTCCAACAAAAGTACAAAAACAACATTGTAAGGATATTCCGTTACATGCAAACAACCTGCATTCCAAGTTAAGTAAAAGTACACAAGTGTAGACCTTTTTCACGGCAGACATGTTGACATGTCATAGTAGGAAAAACCCAGGTGTATTCAAAACTATTAATGATGGCTGCATTCCACTTAGGAGAGGCCCTGGTATTGTGCATGCTGACTCATTGAAATAGCTTACTGGGACATTTGATGTCAGCACAGCTGATCAATTTCAGCTGTGCTTTTTCTACTATCACAAGTCAAAATGTCTGCTGTGAAAAAGGTTCATTATCAGCAACATTTACTGGAAGCATCAGATGTAATATCTGCAGAAAAGTGGCCCATGTGAGTGACATTAGATTGTTTTGCATGAACGTGTATCACTTTGCAGCTGAACTCTAGCTGGAGTTAATTTTCACTATTTTAGTTTGTAGTTTAGGCCAGTTCTAGTTGGGCCTGAAAATGTTATTCTGATGAAACTATATGTTGTATATGTTTTAGGGATGCACGATATTGGATTTTGGCCGATATTCGATAGGCCGATATTTTCAAACTCATTTTGACCGATACCGATGTATATGCACATTTTTCCCCTGATATGCTGTTCACTTTAATTCTACTGAAGAGAAATCCAAGTATCTCTCCTGTACTACCTTTACCTTATTACAGTCATGTGTTGTAGAAAAGGCAATACACAAGACCAACAACATTTGATTCTACCATAAATGTATCATTTTACAAATGTAGACAGACATTCACCCCTGAAAAATAGTTAAATTATTTAACTTGGAGGAGAATAAATTATATGCCAGTGCCACATTTCACTTAGACTTAGATAGACTTCAAACTTCAGTCCTTAAGAGTAAAATAAATCAAAATAAATTTTCAAATAAAAAATTTAACTCATCTCCTACTTGAACAGGTCTGCCAAATGCCTTACATCAGAGGCAACGCTAAACAGCCGTTCACTGTCAACACATAGCACGACATGCACTCGTTCTCTTTCTATTTTCCATTTCACAAACGTATTATCAAATGCAGATGCAGTTGCAGCCTCTGTGTGAGAACCGGAGCATTCCTGTGAGTGTAGGTCGGACAGCTTTTTTAAGGGTGAAGTCTTCGTCTATCCACTGGGCAGTGAGGCTCAACATGCTAACAGGACTCACGCTTGATGTCCAAATGTCCGCGGTAAAGCTAATGTGACTAGCGCCGCGAGGAGCTTTTCAATGTGACTGGCGACAACACTCTGGAGCTCAGATAACGGCACATCAGAAAAGTAGCGCCGGCTAGGCATAGCCTGGGCATAGCATACCGCGGCTCCACCACGCTCAACGGCTGGTTATCAAGAGCAATACATTCAAAATTCTACTTTTACCTTTGGGTGGTCGCTGCTGTATTTTCTAGCTTTATCAAAGGACTGAAGTAGAGGCTGCTGATGGGTTTTTTCGTGCGTTTTTCTTCTTACTTTTCCGGTGCTGCTCAGGATGACGGCTCTTGAGATGCGTAATCATATTTGTAGTGTGGAACACGCCTCCTCGCATCACTTGTGCTTTACAAGTACTGCATATAGCAAGTTTGTTATCTGTTTTACATTCGAAATACCTCCACACAGCCGACATGTTGGAAGTTTAAATTGCTGGCGCTCATGCTACGTTCATGGTCGTCATGTGCGCATAGTAAACAAGACACCCTATCGGCATGGCTCATTGGCAGAAATATTCATATCTGCCGATGCCGATGATGACCATTTTAAGCTTTTATCGGCCGATACCGATGTCGTGCCGATATCATCGTGCATCCCTAATATGTTTATACAGGAAGTCTCTTTTTGGAACTGCTGACAACTCATAGACATTTGACAAATGTTTAGGGGTCGCAAGCCTATCATCAGTGTGGTGATCTTTCCACCACTGGGAGATTTCCATGGCTATTTATTTTATTTGTTTGACTTTTTACCTCCTTAAGAGGTAGTTTACGAGTTTAGAATTATGTTTTGAGAATTTAGGTTGAGAATTAAATGTAATTTAAAAATGGTCATACATCTAGTCAGATTCAGTTTTGCCTGTGAGGATAATTATTATCATGATAATACATTACTGGAATTCTAATTTAATTCAAGATTGAATTTAGTGTAAACCATGTGAGGCAATAGGGAATGAATTGTGTCTGGCAGTCCTTAGAAGGACAGCAACACCAGTGTGTGTGTGTGAGTGTGTCTTGTAAGAGTGATAACAAATCGCTCACCACCACTAGTCATCCATTAAAACTAAACCAGGATTCAAATACTCGACCCATCAGAGGTGCCAATAACGAGGAGTCCCGTAGAAAATTACAGGGGAATTTAAGTGTGCTGGCTAATGGCATTGGCACCGACACTTTGCCAATACACATTTAGCGGTGTGGTGGTGCGGCTGGCCCGGGGTGCCGGCGGAGACTGACACATCTCTCTTGAGTCTGTCCAGGCGGGAGATTGGCCTGTCTATCAGCGGCCAGGTCCCTGCCATTACCCATGATCACCCCCAGCTCTTCTTACCCTTTTAACCCCCCATCCCTGCACTAAAATACCCTCTCTTCTCCCTTTGTCCACAACATCCCTCCATGTTTCTCCCTTTTACTGCCACCTCTGTCCTCCATCCTTGTATTACACCGGCGTCGTAGTGGTAAACAAAAAAACAGGTGTTTAAACTCTGCCCTCTAGTCGATGAGCTTAATGAGACAAAACAACCGATGTAATAAAAATCAGATAAACCTGCGGAAAAGCACTAATTAATGGGCTTTCCTTTATAAAAAGTGAAATTGCTCTAACACCATTAAGCACTGCTTCTATTGGTTATCATGTAGTGTGTATCCTTGACGTTCCGGGATTGCTCCGGTGCCGCAGGAAATTCCGCCGTATACATTTATTTTTGTCGATTTTCCGCTTTCTTTGTGTTGGACTTTTAAACTCCGGTGGATTCATGAGGACTAGGGTTGACTGCCCCTCAGATCTCTGCAGGGTAAAGCCAGACAGCTAGCTAGACTATCTGTGAGATTTCTCTCGCACAACTATTTTACAGCGGCTCCGTGCGTAGAGCTTAGCACCGCCCACCGAGGATTGTGATTGGTTTGAAGAAATGCCAATAAACCAGAGCAGGTTTTTCTCCCATCCTGGAATGCTGTGTGCACTAGCCAGACCCTGCGCCGGTCCGCATCGTGTGGATGGTCTGGCAAAGCGAGACTAGTTTACATGTAACCTTTACTATTACAATACTCAGTTAGTGAAAAGATAAACTGCTAATGTTAAGTTGCTCTTCTAATTCAAAAGCTATTTGTCAATGCTAGCTAATTGTCAACTCAAATTCTTAACTTTTCTTTCAAATGTTACTCAATTTAATTAAAGTCTGATGTGTTCATTTGCAGACTTTTTGCATTAGTTAAACTCAATTCCTCGGCTGTTTCTCATGTTTTGAACTCAATGTCAAAGCCCTACTCATAAATATGCAGCAGTTAACCCAACTCGTAAGAAATGGTTGGAAAATGTTGCCTTGTTTAGTAAGTTTTATTAAATTAGCAGTTTTTACAGTGTTCATATTATGGATTTACAAACGTGATGCTACACAAGTTTATGATGGCTCACACCCATTGCGTTCCTGCATCCCCCCTCTTTGTTACTTTCCCCTGTCAATATTTGCCATTAAATTACCATCATATTAGGAAAACGTGTAGCTGGAGAGGCTGATGCTTGCTACAGGATCGGGTGACCTCCACATGGGAAAAGCTCACCGCCCTTGAACAAGGTTGGAGACCATCACTAATTGCCAGAGAGGAGGGCGGAGGGCTGGTCGGAAACTGTCGTTTGATAGAAACACAATGCTCCTTTTTCACGCAATAATCTCCTCCATGTACAGATCTTAGCAAAGGAATGATAATAAAATGCCAGCGTTTTTTCCAGGCTCTGTTATCCTCTGTGATTCGGCTTTGCTGGGGGGGAAACTATAGAGTGAGGTTCAAGCCTCTGAAGGAGAAGAAGAGATGAAGGGTATCGGACAGCACTTGTTTGAACAAGAAGGGGCCGAGGGTGATAGAACAGGCGTTGAGCCAGAAAAGAGATGACCCCCCCCCCCCTCCCTTTTTCTTAATCTACTGCGATGCTCATGTCAATTGGTAAATGGTGTGACCGATAGAATAGATTCCCAACTTAAAGGCTTTATACGACCCCCTCCTTCTTTAATTCTCCTTCCCTGTTGTCTTCTTGCGAAGGAGCAGAACAAAATTAAAGTATAAAAAAAAAGAACCCCTGAAAGATCTCTGCCAAAAGTGTAACGTGAAATTTAAGCTGCAAGAAGCAGCCACCAGCATTAGCTGGTTAAGTATCAGCAGCAGAAGAAGGGGTAATGAATGTAAAAGGGGAGACATATGAAATGTCATTAATGTTAATTCTAATCACTTTTTGGCTATTAAGCACAAATTAGTGAAGGCGATGTTAAATGTCATGGTCTGTCCTGGGATTCATATAAGAGAGGGTGGGGGCCACCGAATAGGTTCTCATTTACATACTTAAGATCCAACTTAATTCTCACAAGGGGTGATGGAAAATGAAGCCGAGTCGTAAACCGATGACGGTGACACGCAGCGCTGAAAAAAGAAAGAAAGAAAAAAAAAAAAAAAACACAAACGTTTTCTGGCGGCTGATTCTTCATTGTTCGTGCTCAAGGTTATTTTCTTGAGCTTGACGTCGAACGTCATTCCCTTGAATAATTCCGCTCAGGCTTTTCCTCCCTCTGGCTTTTAAGGTTTGTGCTATTTAAGACCAATCATGTCAATGTGAAAAAGAATTAATCCTGCTTAAAAACATATTACATGACTAGAATGTATGTTAACGTCCCCCCCCTGATTCTGTCTCTGGATATAGACTTTAGTTTGGTAGAGCTGGAGATAGTTGAAGTAAATAGTCATGTGGGCTAGATATCAAGAGGAGTTCAGTGTCAAGTTCACTTATGTCCTCGCGAGGGCTTGTTTTCATGTAGGTACTCTGTTTCTGTCAAGCACTCCGATCCTGGGAAAAAGAAATGAAGGCGGTGAACAATGCAGCATTTTAAAAAGCAAGTAAAGCTCGAGCCCCACAAAAACCATGTCATGTAATTCATTGCGATAGATAGATTAACCTCAGTGCACCGCAGAGGCCTCTGCATTCTTGTCCACATTGTTCTAATGGCAGCCCACGGTCTTTGGGAATATCCTGGCGTTTTGCTGCTCTCTCTTTCTTTCCTCTGTGGCTACAGTTGACTGTGGGAGAGTAAATAACATTTGATATGCATAAACAGCCCCTTCCTATTCATTACTGTCAGAGTGTTGGAGTGCAGGAGGCGGAGGTCAGCATGTGAAGGTCCTCCTCAGGCAGGAGAAACGCCTGTGGTAGCTGTCACTCCTCCACTCCCCCACGCCGCCGCCACAACTCAACCCCCGGTCCTCCCTCCATCACCTCCTCTTCCTCTCCCCCCCCCCCTCACTCCCCTATTAGCACAGGCTCCGGGTCATAACCTTTCCGTGGCATTTTGAGATTCCACAACCCTTTGATTAGTGCAATATTTACATATTTCACAGTGGAGAGGGCGTTCTTGTGTCGCAGACACCTGAAGTGTTGTAAATGTGTTTGGCCTTTTGCCTGGGAGATGCAGAGTCGGACTCTCTGGTGGTAACTGTAGTCAAGGCTGCCGCGCTCATATATACACCGTAGTGTGTTTTAAGTATATTTACCCCTCGACCGCCCACGCTGCCGCAGCCGTTGCACATGTACAAATGCCATTTGGTCTATGATGTGGCCCTTATCCTCCTGATGAAGGCCGTTTAGCAGCCATTAGAGAGGGATAGTGCTCCCTGGTGGCAGATATAGATCATGCCCTCTGACTTGGACGGTACACAGCAGAGCTTCAGAGCATGCAAGAAGAGAGGAAGCTACTCCAGAGGGATGACTACGGTTCATTCTTAGATGCAGGAACAGTGCAAGAGATACCAGAAAAACATGGATGAAATTCAAGGTATGCTCAGGAAGAGTCACGCAATACAGTGTATTGTAACAAGGGTTGGAAACTGGCCCTAGTCATTTTGATAGCTGAAGTTTTGTTTGCAGGAAAATCAAGCAATTCTGGTGAAAACTAGTGCAGTCCATGTGTCCCTTTCAGCCCCTTTATTGTGTGTGCCAGGGTCAGGTCCTTGGGCATAGGTGTAGTGATGCGCATTTCTGACTGCCATTATTGATACTACCACAGGATGGCACAAAAGTAAGACATTTTTTGGATGTCTGCCAGACAGTTTTAAGTATTGAAGGGTTTTTAGTCTTGCTAGCGGGGTACCTTTAAGGATGGCAATGTCAGCCTGTCAATTGGTCAGTCCACAACTTTGTTCAAAGCTAAAATATCTCTACAACTATTGGACGCATTGCCATAGAATTTGTGTGCCTAACCCCATAAAGGCAAACATGTTTATAACGAATAGCCACAATCGAATGCGGAGTGAAAAGCTGTCATATCGATCAAAAGGGGGTAACGGCGCACATTTTTTTAATAATCTCTCCTTGAAGTTATTCTTAGTGTTGCACTCGTTTGAACAACAAGAAAAGTGATTAAAGTGTTTTTGTGAGGAATGAAAGAAGAGAGATTGAGAGTGTAAATCCTGCCTACTTTCTTATGCTGCGTGAAATGGGCTTGCTTGTCAGATTTGGTTTCGTGAAGTTACAAAAATTGTCAGACACAGCCCCATCAGATCCAACGTCGAAAAGCTGTGGAGAAAGGGGGTTTCCTACGCTGTTCGACAATGCAAAAAGTATTTACTTTGAAGCATACTGATGCCTTTACTGTTCCATGGAAGTCTAAATGTTGTTCAAGGCTTTGTCACCTTGATCAGAATATGATTCTTATCCTAATCCTATTCAAAATCATTCAAATATACAATATCTGCCACAAGTAGTGTCGATCCAAAAATCCTGTCTCAAAGACCCATGTCGGTTGCAGTTGCAACCACAATTAAATTAGCAATACACGTGCATCGAAACAGGTACAAAAAAACCTTGTACATGTTCTGCTCAAAGGCAAAAGTTAAATGTAGATAAAGCCCTGTGGTGACATGTCTTTAAAAGCAAACAGCTTTATTTTGCGACATAAAGAAGTAAAATAGGAAAAGCACATTATGCTGTGTTCTCCACCACACCTGTCCATCAAATCTGAGTCAGCCTGACGTTTGGTGTATTTTCCGTCTCAGTCAGTCATTCAGTCAGTCAGCTTCTCTCTGCTGTGTGACAGAAAGAAGTGATGTCAGCGAACAGGTTTTCCAGGGAGCTCAGGGCCGTCACGTCTGCCTTCGCAGTGACTGATGAGGTTAGGAAGAGTGACGGGCAGCTGCACTCTTTTCTCAGCCTGCGGGCCTGCCTGGCATTAACGTTATGTGCCATGTTCTCAGAGGGAACCCGTCATTCACCCGTCGCTCAAATCGACAGACAGATGGTGCACATAGACACTGAACATGAAAGAGACTGGCAAAGCAGCAACAAATCCCTAGGTGGCCCTTCGTAGTTGAAGGGTGAGGGTTTCTCATCACCGTTGCTTGGCAGCTCGACTTCAACCGCATGGCCACACATGGACATCAAGGTGCCAACGGGCCCCGGACGAACATCAAAGTCGCTATCCATCAAACATGTCACATCTTATGAAAGGGAACAGCTTGCAGTGTGGCTTAGGTCTGGTCTGTTTTCACCTCATCTTCATGAATCATGACTACTTTCTTCTGCAGGTCGTGGAGGTTGCATGTGGAGCCGAATCAAAGCCACAAGATTTAAGAAAATAGATGCAATATTGTCTAATGTATAGACAATCTGTAACCTAGTTGTTTTTAGCAGTGAGAAAAGCATCTCTCCAAGGATGGCAAGTTTGATGTCAGGGTGGTCATACATTTACGTGTACACCATGAGACACTATAATCTGAAAAGGGTTTACTGCCACAATAAGTTACACTTACATAGAATTTGCCTTGGTGACATGGTGCATACATAAACAAACAAACATATTAAACATTAAAAATGGCAGAGTAAGCAGCACCCTAAGTGGTCAGACGCATCCTATTCACCCATCCAACTAAGCTGATACCTATCCCATTATTTCAAAGGCAGTGAAACATCCTGGACACTGGATACATTGGTCACACCAGTTAACATACTAAAGAAACTACACCAGAAATTCCTTTAGTACACTCTAACTGTTAAAGTGGCTATAAGCGATATTTGAAAAGTATGTGACAACGTAAAAGGGGTCGCTCATAGTGATAAACCTACAGAGCATTATTGCCTGAATATGCAGCTCCGCTCGGCTTCACAGAGCTTTATAGTGAGTTTCAGCTCGTTTAAATGTTCGGCCCACAACGTTAACATTTGATTCACTCTCACGGCTCTCATAGTGATGCCTTTTTCAGTGAAAAACCTCTACAAAGTAACTGACTATACATTACCAGCAGACTGACACATAGTGGAGCATTTAGCGGCTAAATAATTCAATATTTCTCTCACAAGCTGGTAGAGACCAAAAACGGAGGTAAAAGAGAGTGAATATTGGACTTCTATTCACCAGGTGGCCAGAAACGCGACTCCAAATGAATGCTCCATGAATGTCCCACTATGTGGTAAAAAGAAATTACTGGCATTTAGGAGAGAAAGCAAAGAAACTAAACTCAGGTAATTTACAACTGTTAACCCCTGGTGTATATGTCACCATAGATCTTATAGGTTAGGCAGATAAAGGGGACGGGTTTGTCTTACCGCTGGCTCAGACAGAAATGTAACATCAGCCTGTTGAATCTAACGGTTGAACAAGAATTTAAATGAGAAAAGTAAAGTAGGCTATTTCTAACTTCGGGATGAACTACACCCGGTTACTGGAAGATAAAAAGGCCTTGTTAGAACTGTCTGGGAGACAAGTATCACATTTTGTTTGAATATAACCATTATAAATAAAAGTATACCTGCTAAAGTACTATTTAAACCATATATCAATGTTTATATTGATTTCGTTATAACAGAAACTTATTCAGATAAGCTGAAAGTTATACAGTATATGTAAATGGGTTGCATATTGAAAAACGTTCTTAAGTCATTTATGCTGTACTTCCCTCCTCACACAACATATAAGGGCCCCATTTAGTTTTGAACAGGGGCCGCCCTGTTACAAGGTGACAATGCTAACCATATGGTATTATTAGGGTACAATTCCAAGAACAGTTTCAACTGTTAATTTGAAAGATACATTGTAACAAAGTAAAAATGTAGGTTTAACAGGGTTTTGTGTACTGTAGCTGCAGTCAGGGAGGAATTGTGGACATGAATATTGAGGATTGATAAAGCAGTAAAGCTTGTGTGCACAGTGACGACAGTAACACGACGACAGCGAGTGACCGTGGCAAGAATAAGTCGCGTGAGAGACAAAAGAATACAAAATATGCTTAGTTTTTTTTAATCTCGTCGATATTCAGAGACGGTGCACTGCATTGCTCTTTGTAAATTTCACACCGGCAGTGTGGGTAAAAAGGGAAGAAGAACATTTGCAAACTGTGAATCTGTGATGCTTTTTCATCTAAACTTGGACGTGTTCAGTCACAGCGGCTGCGGTAAATTTAAACACAAACAAACTAAACCAGATGAAACAGCGCCAACAGGTGCCATTTTGTGTGTCTTTTATTGTGGACATGACATTACATCTTTTTGAAATGATGTACAAAAGTGTAACAGAACTGAGAATGGCTCAGACGAGGTAGAGCTTTCACATCTGGCATGAAAACTACACAGTATTAAAAACAAAAACAACCCCGAAAAAATCAAATTAAAACAAACGCTCCTGTCTGCCTCTGTCCTCTAATCCTTTTTGAAGTGATAATAAATACAGATATCAACCAAATACATTTGGAATAATAATGTCTTCTAAGGTAAATTAATCATGAAATTCATAAAAAAAAAAAGAAAAAAAAAAGCAATACGGACACAAAAAATACAACTTAAGAAACATGATAATAACCCAACCAAAGAGAAAAAGAACAACACCTGCCAGCCCCTCTGGGAGGGCAGCCATGACTAGCTACTGAACAAATCCTACAGTTTAGCGAAGAGAACGACTAAAAACATACTCTTACATCTTTATGAAAAGAAAAAAAATAAGCAGTGCTGTGCCTAGCAGTATCAAACTTTCAATGGGGAAACGAAGCTAAAAAGCTGTGCCACACGGCCGTCACAGAACAAATCTTTTGCCATTAACCTATGGAATCACCCACACAAAAAGCCTCTAAACCAGAAATGACATTAACATGTGTTAGCTGGCACCATGAAAAGACATTCTCAAAGAAACCTTAGCTAGAATGGGACAAAATGAGAACGGTTAAAGCAGTAACCTAGTCTAAGAGCACTAGCAATGCCATTTGGTTTCTACCGCTGTATATAAGGGTTTGGTAAGAGTGGATTACAGATATACACTTTATATTACATACACTCACTCCTGCTTCATAGTTTTTCTAAGTCACACTTCGGAGTACAAATTCATAACTGAGGAGTTAGTCTTAAAGGGAATTCTGTACAACATTGGTATTAGTACTACACTACCTCGAAGGCTAGAGTATCCGTTTTCAAGTATTTTCACTACCCACACCTTCAGTATACACATTTGTGAATTATTAGGCATATTCAAGCACACAATGTATGTATGCATGACCCAACAACCCACTGGTATAGCGACCATTTCATCATCATGGAAAATCTACGGAGATCTCAAAATAGATGGCAAGTACAGTACTCTGTATGCTCTGTCATCTTTTAACAGGTTTGAATTTTGACTCAATATGCATACAAAAATGTCTCCACGGTTCCACTCTTGCTCTGTACGTCTGCGCCACTTTTAACTGCCTTGCTGTTCTTCTTTTTCCATCTCCTCCGAGCAAAGAACGGGGGCAGAATCACTTACTGCACCTTTAAAACAGGCTTTTAATCGCGAAGGAGGTAGGCTAGTATACAAAGCATAGAGGGAGGCTGGAGTACTTATACAGTATGGAGAGGTTTGAAAAGAATGCACGTACACACATAAATGCATACTCTCTCTCTCACACACACACACACACACACACACACACACACACAATACACCTGTGTTAAGGCTGTGGCGGCTCTACGATTCAATAGGCTTCAAAACGTCTCCATCTAAACTCTCTGGAAGCCTGACATCCTGAACTCTGGCTGCACTCTCTCTCTCTCTCTCTCTCTCTCTCTCCCTCTCTCTCTCTCTCTATGAGAATGCAAATCTTCACATCACCATTCAAAAAACTAGACCTGACAGTATGGGAGTTTTGGTCTGCTTAAATGCTTTGGTAACAAAATCAGCTCTTTACCTCTGGTAGTTTGTTCTGTTGAATGTGCATGCGCTGTTACAGCGGACATGTTGAATTATATGTCGCTTTTATCTGTTTAACCAACCTGTCACTTTTAAAGGAATAGTTTGGCACATTTTGGAGAAATATTCACTTAATTGCAGAGATTTAGACAAGAAGCAGATAAATACCACTCTCATGTTTGTCCAATAAAAATCCAGCAAGTGGCCGCTTAGCTTAGCTTAGCTTAGCACAGAATGGAAATGAGGAAACCAGCTAGCCTGGCTCTGAAATTCTCTTGTCAAATAGTTTGAGTCACTTTTAGAGCCCTGAACGCGTTAAACTTTTCACTACTTTACAAGATGAGAAAAGTCACAAAAAAGAAAGCTAACTTTGTGAAGAAGAACTTTCTTTTCTTCTCTTCTATCGAGTTAAGTATCTTGTGACCCCTGTGGTTACATTGGTGCTAAGGTGGTTAGGGCTGTTGACAGGCTTCCTACCAGAGAGACTGGGGTGGTTTTGGTACCAAAGCTTTCGTCTCTTAAAAACCAACAGGCCAAAAGGTCAGTGTTGCCCTTTAGCAATATGAATGAAAATGTTGCTGGCTAACACTAGTACCATATTCTCTTTTGCAAGCGCACAAGTCAGAGTTTAATCAGTGCAATCCACAGCCGAGCTAGCGTCTTCCTGCATTCCCCACTGTCAGACTAACTCAAAGTCAGAAGTGTCGGAAACACTCTTTATTATGATGGAGTTATGGAGGAAAACTGCCTACACTCAGTCCCTTCATCTTAAATGGACAATAATTGATTGCCCATAAAATTGGTAAGCTCATTTATATTGGCTATTAAAAACGCACACTCTTTTTAATGAGCACTAAAGCAGACACCTCCATTAACGCGCGCTCTCTCTCCCTCTCTCCCTCTCTCTCTCTCTCTCTCTCTCTCTCTGTCTCTCTCGCTCCTTCCAATCATCAGCTACACAGCCTCAGAGTGGTCACTGCACTTCTAACATTACACTCTGGACTGGAGGGAGGTGAGTTTTACACACTTGTGCACCCAGACACACACACACACACACACACACACACAGAGAGAGAGAGAGACGGAGACAGATGCAAGTCTTCATTTGTAAATTGACTGTTGATGAACTGCGGAGCATCTTTTTTTCTCATCTCTGATGATTGGTGTCCTGAGGAATGCACAAACTCTTATACAATAAAGCTAAGAAAAAAAACGAAAGGGGGGCAACTACAGCAGCCATGCAATGCCACAGTCCTTGATCAAAACACAAGCAGTTGCATTCAAGTTCAGTTTTTCCGCTTCTCTTCGTAAAAACGTCGCTTTTCTCGTAAAGCTGCACTGGGCAACTTCGCTCGTTGGTGCCTCCGGAATGGCAGCAAGAGGCAACTCTTTGAATTTTGAGGGCTTCAAGAGGCAACTCTTTGAATTTTGAGGGCTTCAAGAGGCAACTCTTTGAATTTTGAGGGCTTCAAGAGGCAACTCTTTGAATTTTGAGGGCTTCTATAATCAGAAATCCTTGAAAGGTGATGTAAACTACACACAATCTGCCCAGTGTTGCCAACCTTCAAACTAAATTAGCAAAAGATCGATCCTTGGTGAGTCCAGCTTTCCTGCTGAGGGGACACTTTTTCACTCTTCATTTCTTCTGTGCGGAGAAAAAAAAATATGTCCCACCTGTGTGCACACACCTGACACTTCTCTTTTCTTTTTTTTCTTTTTATTTCCAAATGCAGAATTTCACCAGAAATTCTTTCCGTTAGTAGATAAGACACTCTTCTCTGCTGCTAAAATTGCCTAGCACAGCTTTAACTAGCTTCTTATGTGAAAAAAAAAAAAACCCAACTACAAGAGTCTTCATTGTAGATAATTCTTCTAAGGTCATTAAAGGATGATGCGTGGAGAGGACTCCTCTGATTTTTAGGAATGGCGATAGTGTTTTTAGATTGTGTGATTCCCTGACTAGTCTGGTCCCACGTCCAGATCCCGATCTATCAGATGGTCTACTGTTGTTGTTGTTGTTGTTGTTGTTGTTGTTGGGGCGCTGGTGGGTGTTTGGCAGCCAGCGCTCCTCGCTCCTCCCGGCTCAGTAACAAGCTCCTTGTGTCTGGGTACTGGCTGTTGTCAAAAGGCATATGGTGGACACTCTGGACGTGCGTCTTTAGGTTCCCTTTCTGAGATGCTCGGTATGGGCAGAGCTGGCAGAGGAATGGCCTCTCCCCTGAGGAAAACGCACACAAAGCACACATTAGGTTGAAAGGTTCAGGTAGAGGCCAGAGAGGAACGCATAGACAAGATTTGGAGAGGACAAGACTTTTTAGAGAATGCTGAATATACAGGAGATTTAACAAGACACAACGGTGTACACTCGGATGAGAGCTGCAGTGGAAAATAAAAAAGGGGGCAGAAACAAACAAACACACAAGACAAGCATAAACCGAGACACATGATGGCATTCGTCTAGAAATAGGGGAATATTATGCAGGAAAAGAGCAGCGTTCACATTAAATTTCTTTCCTTTTTTTAACACCTAATTTCACTTAAAAAGTTAACTTTGCTTTTCGATCCTCAATTCAACACATGTACAGTATTAATCCCACAAGGGGAAATTAGTTAAGAGCAGCTACAGGCATACACCCACACATAACAGCACACAAGCCTACATATAGATCCTACACCCTGGAGAGTAGATAAGTAATAATCAAAAAAATAGATTTCATCCATTTAAAAGTCAAAATTGCAGAAGGGATAAATGAATTAGCGTGGCGATTAGTTTGAAAAGCAGGTAAAATATAACGACGTCTTGATGGCAACAGAGAAAAATTCAAACTCAAACTCTTCCTTTTCTCTTTCCTGCCATCTGGAGAAGAGCGCCACACATCCCCTGTCTGAACAGTCCTACTTTTGTATTTCTCTCAATCACCTGGGCCACCCCATGCCTCCCCACACACACACACACACACCCACACACCGTACTCTCTCTCCTAATTAGACTGACCTACAATGGCACAGACACCGCTGCAGAAATATATTAAAAAAATAAATAATAAGAAGACACTAAGCAACACACACCTGAACAAAACAAATGAGATTGCCATTTAATTGCACCTAATTATCATTTTGATAAATGGAAGAGTATCAAAGCGGGAAAACAAATGACTCCCTGTGCCCCTCCCGCACCTTTCTCCCTGAAGAAGAAACAGGGAAATATAGCTGTTATCATACATCATCAGAAACACAACGGAGAGAAAGAATGGGAGGGGAGGGTGGCGTGGTGCGGAATGGGGGTGGGGGGTTGAGAAAGAGAGAGATAAAAACAAAAAAGGTATAATTAATCACAGAAATCAAAAAAAGAAAGAAATATAAACAGCTGGAGAGACGGCGAGGTTAGACGTGAGAAGAAAAGCGAAGAACCTCCACGACATGGTCCTGCGAGGGAACATCGCTGACGGGACCGCCGCACTACATTATAATAAAGGTTATCGTCACCGTAAAGCAGCGTCAACACTACATCTAATTGGACCCCTCCGCTGCGCCTGCTCCCATCATTCATAGTGTGCGGTAAATCTGAGTCCATGTGTGTGTGTGTGAGAGATGTGTGTGATTAATTAAGATGTGTGTGTGCAGGGTGTAGAAACCGGCTCTTTCCGAATGTCAAAGCAGAAGAGATTTACGCCTCTGTTCCTCCTCTGTCTCAATGACTGACTCTAAAAACTCTTTAAAGACATTAGAGAAAGTACAGGGAATGTGTTTGCAATTCTTTACGTTTGCTACATGTTTGTGTGTTAAAAACCCATTTGAACTTTTCTTGTTCATATAACCATTACTTTCATTATTGGTCAATCTGTCCTTTCTTTCCTCATTTAATTGATTTTAATATTAGTTTGCATTAACTGCTTTTACTGATAGGCTGAATTACTGTTGTTTTATATGAATTTCTAACAGGAAAAAAAAAGCAAAAAAATAATGTGCTGTCACCCTAAGTTACCGTTGGACATTACACATTTGATTTACAAATTTAACTTACAAGTTTCATTGTATATATTTAAAAGTGTGAATTCAGTCCAGCCAAAGACAAAAACCACACTTGAATACAAAGAAGTGATGCAACCATGTTTTGAAAGAATCCGCAAGAATAGTGAACAGTGTTAAAAAAATAAAATAAAAGAATCACAATTATTATTGTATTAAGGCTTAAATTGAATTCATCAAGCGTCTGGTAATTTCTTCTCAATTAATAAAGGAACCACTAACCCTTCAAGTGTAATTCAAACAAAAATTGAAGTTTCTTTCCAACGAGACGACTGTGATATGGATTACCGGATACACACGCTAATGTCAGGTGTGATCCAGCAGCATGTCAGAGTGCCAGGTGTTAATGCCTCGTGCAGAAGGTGCCACATGTGACTGTTACACATGAAGAAAAAAAAATACACACACACACACTCAAAAGGATGGGGGTTGCGGGGGTTGACACAGACGAACATGCGGAGGTGAGACAAAAAATAATACGAAACATGCAGAAGCGATGAGGGAGCCCAGTGGTTAGCCATCGTGCCACATACTTGTTTGGGAGCTTCAGAAGCGGTGGTGTGAGCGTCAGTACCTCTGTGGAGTCCGTTAAAATCAAACCCAACTGTGGGGGGAGAAGGAGGATGGGGGGGTGGGGGTGGAAAAGGAGGAGGATGGGGGGGGGAAAAGGAGGAGGATGGGGTGGGGGGGGCATTCGGTTAAAAGCTCTACCAGATCCACACAAGCATTTTCCCTCCCCCACCCCCTTTCCACCACCACCCGCACACAGTAGCGTTTGCCACCAGCACCCTTGCTAATGGAGGGGAGCTGGCAGTGATGATGATGATGGTGGTGGTGGTGATGATGGTGGTGATGGAACCTGGTGGAAGCAAGTCCATGATTTAATATGACGCATGTTAATAGAGGCCTCGGGGTGGCTGGCCTTTTCTGCGTGTGCACGTCCAATGCTGAAGACAACCATCGGTGACAACATTAATTACAGCCTCGGCGAGTGTTTACCGACCCTATGCATGGGCGTGTGTGTGTGTGTGTGTGTGTGTGTGTGTGTGTGTGTGTGTGTGTTTTTTTTACAACAGGGCTTGCGGGGGGGGGAGCTGAGCGCTGCATCACTTACCATTTGGCCTCTGTCACTTAGAATCACTGGCTGTGTCACATATCATTCACACTCTCTATAAAGAAGCTACTTATCTCACTGTCTACTGTGATCACCGCCGGCCCGGCTGATGGACATGACAGGACAGCAGAGGGAAGAGGAAGGGGGGAAATGAAGAGGGAGGAAGGCAGACCCAATAGGAGAGGAGAGGGTAGAGGAGGAAAGGCGAGGTGAGAGGAAAAAGGGGAGAGAAAGAGGGGGAGAGAGACTGTGGGTGGCGAGGTGAGAGGAAATGAGAGGAGAGACGAGAAGACTATAGAGGAAATAAGAGCAGGAGAGCAGAATAAATGACAGGAAACAAGAGGGGAAAAGGAAGTGAAGAGAAGAAAAGGTCAGAAGAGAGGAAACAATAGAGGATATGAAAGAGGAAGAGGGGAAGAGAAAGTGCGAGATGAGAGGAAATAGAAAAAAAAGAGGACAGGATAGGATAGGACGGGTTAAACTGGGAGGAAACAAGAAAAAGGAAAGGAAAAGAGTGGAAATAAAGGGATTGAATGGAATGGAAAGTGCACTAAGGAAAAGTAGAGGAAAAGGCAGGATGTCTATATCAAGCTGTTTAGAGAATGGCATCGGGCACGCATGCAAATAGCCTCTTAAAGTTGGCGTGGACAAATGCTGTTCTGCCTCATTAGAATGCGCAATTCCATCTCTCTAATTGACATGTGATTAATAATGTATAAAATTTGTCACAGGTCAGTATCCGGAGCAAATCACGTTTCAGTTTAAAAAATAGAGACAGCTGCCCAGCCCAGGGCGGGGAAGGACTCACAGACTGGCTGTCACACTCAACTGAACAAAAAGATCTGTTTTGATTTATTTCGGAGAATGCGGGAACGTAGCGGACGTATGGACAGTCAGGCGATGAAATATCGTTGAGAATGCGAATCCCCATGCATATATTCTCTATATCTCATGCGAGTGTTTCTAAGTTGAATAAATGGCTGCGTGGGTGATGATGTGTGTGTGCACAGGTGTCACGGGAATGAGTGACTGTTGGAGGAGTGGCCATAAAAGTGGGAACATCTAGTAGTGCATGAATAACAAGTAGCTAATAAGGTTGTTCCACAGGTTTAAGCAGGATGCTGGACTTACAGTGTGCAACAAATGCTTGTGTCCTGAGGATGTTTGTCTGTCTGTCACACCCTTCCCTTTTAAATAATTCTACAGTTTCTTTAAAAAAACTCTTTTAGTTACTGCATACAGTATGACTTTAAAAACTCCTGTTAAAGGACTTGATTGTTCTGTTTGGGTTCCTGGAGACCCAGGACCCGATTTAACAGCACAACTAACATCCCTAACAATGTTTAATCATCTTGATACCATATCAAACACGTTCCACTTCCAGGATTGCCCAGGCGACGCTGGAAATTTCGCTGGATGTCCTTATTTTCGGCCAGATGTCCGTCACCTTCCGCTTTCTTTGTTTTGGCATTCTAATCTCCGGTGGATTTGTGAGGACTATGGTTAACTGCTCCTCAGATCTCTGCAGGGTGAATCCAGACAGCTAGCTAGACTATCTGTCCAATCGGAGTTTTCTGCTGCACGACTAAAACAACTTTTGAACGTACACGCGTTCCACCAAAACAAGTTCCTTCCCGAGGCTATTTTGCAGAGGCACCGTCGCTCCGCCCAGCGCTTAGCGCCGCCCAAGAGGATTGTGATTGGTTTAAAGAAATGGCAATAAACCAGAGCACGTTTCTCTCCCATCCCCGGAATGCTGCGTGGACTAGCCAGACCCTCCTCCGCAGCGCTGTGGGGGAAGGTCTGGTAATGCGAGACCATCTTGATACTAACTTAAAGCTATAGATAAGCATGATTTTGAACGTATGACATGTTTCAAAATGAAAATTACAACAGTTTTAATATCATGTAATTGACCCCAAACAGAAGTAACGGCTCGAGTACATTTCTTTGTCTTGAAATTACTTTTTTTGGCAAACATAATACTAATAATTCACATACTATTTGTTCATACATAGCCCATATAATATACAAAACATGAATTATTTCCTTATTTGTTGTAATACAAAAAAAAAAGCTTCATGTTCATTTTCACATTTGGTCACTTCAATCAAATGTGCAAGCTCAGTTTTAAAATACTTTTCTACACATTGGGTTTCAATAAGGTCAGAAGAAGGAAAATATATTTTAAGAGAAAAGGTAAATGCATTTATTATTATTTTTACGCATACAAGCAATGAGGAAGTAAAGCCAATTTCAACAAAACGCACGGGTTAAAAGCTGTGATCTAGTTGATCAAAATGAGGCGTTTCCATTAATTTGTCTATTAATTTGCCACTGGAAGTATGCGAAATGTATGAGATCTGTGTTCCTTTGAGTGGGTTTGTGTTTGTGAGTGGGTTTGTACCTGTGTGGGATCTCATATGAGTGCGCAGGTGGCTGGGCTGACTGAAACTCTTCCCGCACTCATGGCAGAAATACTGTCCCTGCCGCATCATAGACCTCAGCATCCCTGATCACACACACACACACACACACACAGACACACACACACACACACACACACAGAGAGAAGACAGAAACATATGATTAAACAAAGTACTAAAGAGCACATTTACATCACAGGTGGTCAAAACAGAGGTACGATATAAATCGAACATATGGGATGTACTGTTAGCAGATACAGCTGTGTTAAGATAGTTCTGGAAGTTATTATTATTATAAGTTATTCCAAGTCACCTTTTTTTTATCTATTTAATGAATGAATCCATATCACAACATTCTAAGTACTGTATGTCTTTCTTGCTACACCCATTTATAGCTCAGCAGATGTTTTGCCAAATGTGGTCTTGATCAGGTGTCGTCTATAAACAATGCCACTCTCTCAAAGACAGGTGAGTTTAAAACATAAGCCCTTTTTGGCACAGGTTTCACATATGGAATCTTAAAATTTCACATACCAAAAGACAAAAATGAAAAGCGTAAAAAAAAAAACAAAGGCGTTCAAATTCAAAGGCCAGTTTTTTTCGATAAGAGTGTTGGAAAAGGTGGACATCAGCATCAGTTTATTCCGAAGCAGAAGACATTTTGAGATTGAATGGCGATGTAAAGGTCAGTTATGGGCAGAAAGTGAGTGGGTGTACATAAGCACAGAGCCTGGCTGCAGCGGTGGAGGTAGGCAGCGTCAGTAGTAGTGGACTCGCGCAGGCATCATTAGTATGTCTAATGTGTCATTATGAGCGGCTAGCTCCCGGGGCTGGACTGCAGCTGTCACACAGCATCATCTCAGAGGCTGACAGCCAGACACACACAGCACACACACACACCGCATAAATTACAGGCAATTAAAACGCCCCGGCTGTGATGTGCCCGCTCTGCGGCCCGTGTGTCACATGTCAGGTGTGTGTGTCTGCGTGTGTATGTGTTTCAAGAGTTGTAGGCCTATATATGTGTGTCTGGTCCAAGGGAGGAAAGTGAGGCATAGGCTGTGGCGCACACTGGACACACACACACAATGACACAACAACACTACCATTACGTGCAAGTCAGATTAACATGTTGAGGGCCTCAAAAAAACTTGTTGAGTCTTTTTGGGGCTTTTTTGGCCTTCATTTGATAGGACAGCTGCAGACAGGAAAGGGGAAAGAGAGAGGGTGGACGACATGCAGCAAATTGCTGCGGTTTGGAATCTAACCTTAGCCGCTGCGGTAAGGACTGAGCCTTGGTACATGGGGCGCACGTTCAACCAGGTGAGCTACCTGGGCACCCCAAAACTTGAATTTTGATGATTTCAAAAGTTCTGTCTCGTGACATGACGTGAAATGAGTAAATGTGAAAGCAGGAAGGTTTTCTCTCAGTTAGTCTCGTAGTGGAGGTATGGGAAAGATCACATCATTGTTGATAAGTGAACTTTCCTGCTCTGTCAGAATTTCTGCAAAACTTAAAAAATTCTTTAAGCTGTGTTCATATTCGATAAAACTGAAATAATGCAAACTGGATGAATTAACAAGAGCATCATTCCATTAGTTGCATGTTACAAAATTCCATTTAAAACTTGTTTTAATGTCTTTTTTTTAATAAAAGTTAGACCAATGCATTTGCGGGGCCCATATATCAGCTGATGTTAGCTTATTGAAGATATATCGTTATTATCGTTGTAATGTCAGCCGATAAGAAACTACATATTGCGCTACAAACATGCCAAACTAGGGCTGAGGTAATTTAGAAAAAGCTTTGCCATTACATAGTTTGTCAAATGATTTTTCAACTGTGAAATTTTCCACTGAGTATGTATCTTGGTCGTAATAAAAATTGTTTTTAAATCAAAGTGATCTGTATCAAGATTGTACATTGTTTATGTTTTTAAAAAAAATACTATTGACTGATATATCATCATCCTCCTCATCAGATTTCTTAAACTCCCAGGCAATCTTTATTTAATTTTACTTTAAGACCAATTTAAAAAACAAACACTGGCAAAACCAGACAATTTCTAACTCAACACAGTTAATGAGAGGCAGTGTAAGGAAAAGGCCACAAGCAAGTTATGTGACATGAAGCCCAACTCTTGAGAGTTGCTAATGCCATTCAGCATGAAGAAACCTGTTGACTACAGACATTACATTTTTATCATTTAGATAACTTTTTAATAAGGACCAGTCAGTCATGTTATAATCATGTTTTCTGGTGGGCATGTAAATGTGGTCAGAGCAGCTGGAGCCATAGGGACAGCAGCAAGAAGAAAACTGTGACCACTACCCACACACACACACACACACACATTAACAAGCACTCCAATGACCTCTCCTGTTGACAGATAACAGACCTGGGTTGTTTTCTTTTGGCGGGGGGTGGGGTGGCTTATGGTTAGGGGGGATGCCTACTGCACAAACCCCCAGCAGACGCATCAAAACCCCAAGCATTAAGGCTGGCATATACCTGGGCAGTGCCCAATAGATTTGTGTATGTGTATGTGTGGAAAGTGAGAGGTGTGTGGGGGGCTGGGGGGGGATCGGAGGGACACAGCAGGACAAGGAGGACAGGGAGGCGGAGAAGGTGACAGAGAGTGTCTCTGGCAGCCCGACTGCTGGCCTCTGGATACTCTACTTCTACTCTGGGCCGCCAGCCCTTCTCACTGATGCACTAATGAAAGACAAGACAGAGCTGGACGGAAAACACAAGCAGACACACACACACTCATACACATATTACGGAGAGAAATGGGAAAAAGACTCAGTTGTTCAAAAAAGGTCACTTTATAGCATGTGACTCAAAGGGCTAAGGCGGATAGTGACGATATGCGCCCGGACGGGTGACGGCGATGTCATGCGTCTGCTCTGGGGCTGTTGTCTTTCACCCCTGGCTCCATACAGCCCCACTTGACCTTAGAGACACAGCTGAAAATGGGCAAATAATACGCATGTTCGGTAATGACCATTTCCAAAGCAGCTGGTGGGGTAATTATTCTGTCTCATCTCTCTCTTTGCCTCTTATTTTCCCTCTCTCTCTGTTTTGCATCTCTCCATTCGCATCTGTGCGAGTCTCTCGTCAGGCAGAGCCGTGACCTAAACAGTTTGTGACAGCTTTCTGGGAGAGTGGAGCTGGAGACTAGGCATGCCTCGCAGACCTGAGAGTAGCAAAGGTTCTCTCATGTCTCCCACATAAAAAAAAAAAAATACACACACACACACTCTCCTATCTAAAAATCCAAGCACATATGGACACACATGCGCAGACACACATGCTGCCCCGGATCCGGCCTCACTCACAAACATGCAAGCACACGTGTGGGTGCCCATTTAATGGATCTCCTCTTCATTATTCAAAACCTTGTCAGAATCGAGCAGTACATGTGTCTGTCAATCACTTTCTGCCAGATGGCGAGTTAGTGTGAGAGAGAGAGGCAGCATGTGTTAGAGAAGATAAATATGTATACCTGATTGAATATGGCTCATACATTAAGTGTGTATGTAGGTGACTGCGGGTGTTTTTTTTCCTGGTTTAGCCTGTCACCTTCAGGCAATTCTATTCATAACAGCTCAAAACAAAATGCTCGGTCACTGGAAAACATTCCACTCCTGACTTTTGGCATTTTGTATGTGAGCTGATGATTCCAAAGGGCTTTCTCAAAGAGAGCCTATTTTGAATGATGGTATCACAAATTGTTGCTTTTCAGGAAATCGACTCGCCACGCCGCTGTTAAAATATATGTAAAACCCACAGGCTGACATAAAGGGTGACCAATAGCATTGATTTATGAAGCAATTTTAAAATGACGTAATATGGAGACACAAGGTTATTGCCCGACAGCGACGAAATACTTAAAAAACTGTTTTAGCATTGTGTTACTACACATTTTAACAAAAACATATGTCAATAAGTCAACAAAATGATCAAACTGAAATTGCTCCCTACCAGTTGGATCCAGCATTGCATTGGCTGCACCCCAGCGGTGGTAGAGGGAAGCCAGTTCGTGGGGGTTGTAGTTTTTGAGGAAGCCGAGGATGTCACTTGGCGTCTCTGGTGTCTCTGCGATTGGCTCCTGCTTCACATCTCCACGAGCCTCTGAAGGCAAAGAAGAAGAGGAGGAGGAGGAATTCAGCAGAGTGCCTCCATGTGCCTGGGAAGATCCGTAGTTGTGTCCCGCTGTGGAGCTGTGGGTGATGGTGCTGGGCCTCGTAGCGTTAGCTCGGCTCTGGCCGTGGGAGTTGGGAAGCGGCTGATGAGGGGAACCCCTTGCTCGGCTGTACTCTGATAGGCCGTGTTTGCTGGACAGCATGAAGCCAAGGCCCTCTTGGGGCATCAAGTAGCGGTCAGTCATCCGGGATGCAGTAGCAGAGCTGGGGCTTGGGGCTGAGGATCGTGAGAGGGCACCGGTGCTCTTCTCCAAGGAGCTGGAGGAAGACGACGAGCCTCCCCGAGGGTAAATATCCGCTTTGGGTTTGAAGCGAGACTGATGACTCTGGTCCTCCATGTGTCTGACGCTGCTGCTGCTGTTGCTGCTGCTGTTGCTGTTGCTGTTGCTGTTGCTGTTGCTGCTGCTGCCTGGCCGGACGGGGACTTTCCGAGCTTGGGTGCCTGGGGTGGATAAGGAGCCCCTGGAGAATGAGGAGGAGGGGGTAGAGGAGGATGATGATGATGGCATGGCTGCCTGACTGGCTGGCCTGCTTTTCTTTAGAACCTCGCTGGAGTAGGTCGGGGGCTGGGTACGTTGGGCACGCATCAGTGGAGGCAGCGGTGGGCATTCCTTTCCCTCCAGGACTGGCGGGGGACCAGTGCGTCTCCTGGAGGATAACAAGTTGTCCCTGGAGCCCTTGGAGCTGTGTTTGAGAGCCCATTTAGGAGCAAGATTGGAGCTGCTGCTGTTGATGCGGTGAGCCACAGTCTGGTGCATCCAGAGCACCTCGGGGTAGCGGGTGGAGTGGGAGCAGAAGGAGCACTTGTGGCTAGGGAGGCTCTTCCTGTCCTGGGTTAGGGAGGCTATGCCCCTGCAGCCCTCAGCCCTCACACATAGATCCACAGGGGTCATGCCGGGATCGAGCGAGGAGGATCGAGCTGAAAGGTACGCAGGAGGGGATGCAGAGTTGTTCAACCCCTGAAGAAGAACTTTCTTGAGCTTGGGATAACCACTTGGGGTGCCTCTTTCCGAGCTGGAGCTTGGGCTGGGAATGGGGCTGGGTCTATCTCCGGGGGCAGCCGGGTGTTGGACACGGACATGGGTCAAATAGGCCTGCAACTCTGTGGTGACAAAGTCACAAAGGGTGCAGATGTAAGGCTTCTCATCTGTAGGGAAAAGGAATGACAACATAAAGGTCAATGAGTGCAAAGGAGACGATACTCTTCTCTACCACCAGCTGTAAGTCAGAGCTCATTACTACAGCTCACTGTGCAAGATTCATATTGTTCCATCCAGATGTAGTTTTGCTGAACAGCCACCAGGCTGCAGTATTGGCCTGTATTCCCATATCTCCTCTTATCTTTTTACATACGAATGTATCCTGAAATGAAACCATTACTTCACCTACTACAAGGACAATAAACATATCAACACACAATAATTATATCGTATCATCATTAGATATTGTTTTAAGGGCATCTTGAGGGCCCTTTAATAGATAGTACTTTTTTTTAATGTTCAGATGTTAAAACTGTGTCAGAGAGTTGTTGGTTCATCTCTATGGTAATGATTGGGATGTATTATGGCCCATAGGCTGTGAAACAATTACACCACAATATTAAACAACAACAGAAACAGTGAGAGTTCAGTAAATACATTTTGACAAATATAACATATATATATTATAAAGCTAAGTTGGTTTATTGATAGTAAGGCTCTGATTCCTGAAGTGCAGCTCTATGAATTCCCCACAAGATGGCGCATGTGACCCGTCTTTCTTTACAAGTGAATTATATTGGTAAACTTTCTATCTCTCAGTGTTAAATTTCAGGAATTCAGGAAGAGACTAAGGCTATAAATAAATAAAAAAAATGGGGAATTATGGTAGTAGAATTAGTTGTATTCATAGTGGTTGTTAAATGGTTATTAAAAGTAAAGTAATGTAAAGCACGAAAATCCTCAAGTTGGAATTCAGAGGTTTTGAACAGAAAACCACAACAGTAGCCGAACGCTGGGTCATTAAGCATTATCTGATCTGACAAGCACATACATGCACACACGCCAACAGATCAGATTTTGTAGGTAGCATATAATGGTACTCTCCACTACCCCTCCTCTTTTTCACAATAGCACCACAGTAACCTGCCATCTGTTTTTCATTTGGCTTCCTGTTGGCAACACTGACCAACACACACAGCTCAGACTCTGCCAAGGTGAAGCCCTGGGGCTGGGCAGTTTTAGTAGGGAAGGTGGTTAGACTGATGTGTCCTGGTTATCAGGCTGATATTGGTCTTGTATTAATTAGTTATTGACATGTTAGAGTAAAAGGAATTGAAGCTCCTGATTATAAAAAAAAAAACTTTACACCCAAAATATTCGTATTGCTCTTCCAAGTCCTATTATTCCAATCCTGACACTCACAATAATTACCACCATGGAAGATGTTATTAATCTGTAACTAAATCGTAACAAATGTATCTAAAAGCCTATCATGTATGTATATGTTGTGTATGTGCATGTACACTGCCACTTCTCATTTGCATTCCCCAAAAGTAGCTCTATAGCTGTAAGGGACATCAGAGTAACAGCAACTAAAGCGTTCTCTGAGTGTCTCTTTCCCCATTGCCTGTATCCCTCTCCATCGGGAGGTGACTCTATAAATAACCAATCCCTCAGACATTGGGCAGCCTGGCTGGTTCAATAGTAAGAAGAGTGGATGAGTGGCAGTGGTGTCACAGGAGGTTATAGATTAGTAAAGAGTCAGAGGGGACAGGGAGTGAAAGTATAGAGTAAAAGGATGGCTGGCTGTATAAACAGAAGCCTCTACATCTAGACAAGATGTTTGGTAACTATTGAATTATATAAAAAAACGTCTTTCACAAATATTTTATACAGTTTATCAAATATCAACAAAGAAATGCTTCAACAGATTCTATCACATTTTACCATGTCTCCTGTCAGATATTTTACATTAATTTGTGTACAATGTATGTATTGAGTTAAAAAGATCCTGTATCCCAAATGCAATTCCTGAAACCAGACACCAGGATGCCAGTGGGTTGGGAGAGAGTCAATACTATACAGTATGTTTATTAATATAAAAGGAAGTTGACCAGACCTTTTAACAGCTAGTTACAGGGCCTTTTAATAATTGGTTGTTGTACAATAAACAACCTCAGCATAGAGTAAAAGGAAACGTGCAGATAGATTTTTACGGTGAAGACAAAGCAAAAGACATATTCACGCACAGATACGGGGGGTGAGGGGAGTTTCCTGACACAGGAAGACCTGAAATAGCACACAGCTCGATCAGGCAGAAATGTTGCTGCTATTTTTGAATGTCTGTACTAACAGGGAGTAATGGAAGCAATCACTACAATCTTACCAATCCACTATCCTAACCTGTACTCAGTGAGTTTGAAAGTTTAAAAGACAAAAGCCAGAGAGCTCTGATGTACTGCTTCCACAGGAATCCTTCCTTTACCATATTTCGCCGTGATTATGGGTGTTTTGCCTTTGCATGGGTAGTTTTCTTTTTTTGCTCTGCAGTGTTTATTGGTGGTGGAGGTGAAAAAATGATAGGCATTCCAAAAATGCCCTCTACTCTACTGCCATGCCACTGAAAGGCACACACTTTGACTCAACTGTTAGCTTTATTGCTCTGTGATACCAAATATTTGCATTGTTGTAAACTGAATTTTCAGTGGCAGTTAAAGTTTATTGACCATGTTTGATAGTATTTGTGTGTAGCACTCTATAAAGAGCTGAAGTCAGATGTAATTCTGATATTTTGCCACATGGTGGCTCCACTTCCTTCTCCATAGAAACTGAAAAGCTGAGGAGCTGCACCTACACAAAGCACATTTCATCAACAGATGTTTACTACAGAGTGACAGAGTCAGAGGCCTCGAGTGGGAGGCTTGTAAAGGGCTACAGTCATTTTTGCCACTAAAACTCCTGCAGAGCATGCTTCAATTAGTGAACTGGTGTGTATACTATTCATTTACCTGTATAGCAGTTACATTTTCATATTGTTTTATGATGGGAAGTTGAGTCAGTATCTTTAAAAGACAAATAGAATACCAACTTGGCAATGGTGGTCATAAGCAATGAACGAAACAGCAACAACGGAATCTTCAGCGCTATGACCTCCAATTAATGTGACTGATTCCCATAGGGCTAATATTAACCAAAAATCCTTATCCTGATTATAGATGATCATGTCAAACAAAGTACAAGAAAAAACCTGGATAAAAAAATACGTTTTTGACCAACCTGCAATCTCTCCAGATTTTGCGGTACCCATCTCTGAGGCCTGGTCTCCAAGGGTGGACGCTGGTGGAGAGTCTCCATACCCTGGGGTGCTGGGCCGGCTGGGGGAGCCTGACTCTGGATCACTGGTGGACCCCCATCGGTCGTCTCTTGCAGTTCTTTCATTGTGTCCCACAGATGCCCTACCTCCGTGCTTACTGTGGACCCGCTGGTGGACGATCATCTGGTGACGACTGCGAAACACCTTCCCGCACTCAAAGCACTCGTTAGACTTCGAGGAAGATGGTCGCCGGCGGTCCTGGCGAGACGAAGGCCGGTACTCTGAGTCGCTAAGACTCTCCGGTGTCCGATCCCCTGAAGAAGCATGGCTTCCCAATCCGGAGCTGCTGCGTCGCCCTGAGCTGCGTTTCGCTTGACCTTGCAGGACATAACGGCTGCTTTCCTTCTCAAAAACCACAGCAGCTCCGGCGAGGGCCTCCTCTCCCATACTTCCTCCCCCATAGGAGGCCTTGGAACTCGCCTCCACTGGCTCAACAACCCTTCCTTTAGTAGCTAATTGCCAGGCCTGGTAGCTGCAAACTGGATCCAGCTCTGGGATTCTTTGACCTAGCATCTTCTTCTCACACTCCTTTTCATCCAGGGTCTTTTTCTCAACAGGCTGGAGGCTAAAGTAGTCAAGGTAACGTCTCTTAGCAGCTGGTGAGTCCTCGTCATCACTGAGTTTGCATTGGTTCTGGGATTTCCTGCCATGACTTAGACTGTGGATTTTGTCATGGGCCCTCAGGCTCTCTTTGTCGTGGAACAGGTTCCCACATTTGGAACACATCTGATAGATGGATGTAATAGAGCCAGTGACAATTTCAGGATCCTGGGCTACGTCGTTGATAGTGGCCGGTTGCTCAGTGGATTCTGCTTTTGACCTCGACCTGGCTCTGGTGTTGTGTGTTTTCATGTGCGATTTGAGAAACCAAGCTTCGCGGAACCGTCGTCCACAAATACGACAGCAGTGGTCCAGGATCCCTGCATGTTTCTTCATGTGTGACTTTAGAAACCAGGCCTGGGTAAAGATCTGGCCACAGGTCTCACAGGGGAAGGTCCCATCACTCTGGGGTTGGACGACATCAGGTTCGGGCACAGCCTCTTCCTTAACAGTGGTCTCCTCCTCTGTATCTGCTGTTATGTGGACCTTTTCAATATGGCTGAGGAGCTGGTCTTCTCGAAGCGCCTCGTAGCCACACAGACGGCAACAGTAAGGCCTCTGGTCGGTAACGGGCTTCTCTCTTTTCATGCTCCTCCCAGGCACTTTCCTCCGACTCTCCTCACCACTGTCCCCATTGATCATCCGGTTACAGGCGGAGCTGCTCTTAGTTGGACTCGTACCTCCGTCGAGACCCTCTGAAACACTCATCTCCTCCTCCTCGGCCCCACCCTCTTCATCCTCATTGGAGTGGTGGCTAGAGAGCGTGCCCAGTTTGTGGCTGCGGATGTGAACTTTGAGGTTGCCCTTCTGAGAGGCCCTGTGGTCACAGTAGGGGCATTTGTAAGGCCGCGCACCAGTGTGGCGTCTCATATGCTGCGACAAAGAGCTAAGGAACGGGAAGCTGCGTCCACAAACGTTGCAGTTGTAAGCCCCGGGGATTTTGTCGTCCTCACCCTCAACCTCGTTGCCAGGGTTGATCGGGTCTTCAACCAGCTTCTCCTTCTGACCTCGGGTCTGGGTCTCCATCACCTCCACGCTGTCTCTAGGATTCATTGTACAAACTAAACTACCCTGTCTACCTGGCCTTTCACAAGCTCAATAAAACCTGAAACTACTGCTATCTGCAGTTGCACATGGAGGGATGTCTAGCGTGCCTTTGTTGGTCAGTTAAAATACTATCTGCCTTCAATCATCCAGAGATCAAGCTGCTTACACAGCAGCTCATTTAGCACTCTCCAGTTACTGGATGCAACACCATCTATCCATCTTCATCTAGCACTGTCAATGAATGACTGGCTCAAACTATCTGCGTGCCACTGGCACCATAGAAAGCAACGTATGGAGATTTACCATTTATTCAGACAAGTAATATGGACTTTTTTCAGGCTAAAAAAGTCCCAAATTTAAATTTAACAATCTCTTTGTCTCTTCCAAATAAAGGGAAGGTTTTCACTCAATTCCAGGGCATCATTGTGTAAGTGGACAGAAATTGTGAGAGTTCTGTTCATCAGGTTTGTTATTCCACCACACTTCTGTTCTTCATTTTATTGGCTTCTCTCGATTCTCTTCAGTTTTAAGCACATTAGCAGATTCCAGATCATGTAACAGTGAGGTCTCTATAGCACGGCCTGCACATACTTCATATCATTCACCTGAGAAAGAGACACAAAAGAAAGAGGCAAAGTGGGAAGGAGGGTGGGAAAAGAGACAAAGAACATGTAAGTAAAGCAAAAAATAATTCCAAAGGCACTTTCAGTTTACAGACACATTAGGTTACCACTTGCATACACAGCTAAGCTATCTACAGTATGTGTCATTAAGTATATCTGAATATGTTTGTGTAGTAATGTAGCTATGAATTAAAAAGTAAGATCTGGGGTTGGTGATCATCATAAGGCAAACCACAAACAGGAATAAAATACAATCCATGACATCTTTATAAACATGCACATGTGTGCTTTTTTAGACTGCAAACTAACTTACAAGCAACTTATAATTAAAAGTGAAAATGTTTTTTTGAAGATTCTCCTTATCCAAATGAATGAATTTGATAACCAACATCAAGTATGGCACCAATAGCTATAGTTATATTTACCCCTTTTTTAGTGACAGATTGTTTATTCCTTAAACCCTCAAATCCATTGTAACTTATATGAGTTAGAATTTGCCTGATAAAGATTTACATACGTATAAATTGAGTGTAGATGGGGTATTATCATGCATAAAGTATAAACTATGTAGCTGTGGCTGAGTGTGTGTCGTGGGTGTGCATGAGTCGTGCAGGGCTTGGGGGCTCTGACTCCACACTGGCTGAGTCGACACTTTACACAATCAGGGTGCGGGGTGGGGGAGTGGGGGGACGGTGGGCTGTGTTCACATCAGCAAGATCAGCAGTGCCACCATATTCCCTCCCCATACTGGCCTCACGCACACCCGCCTCAACTGACACTATCACATGACTGGGATCTTAAGTACACAACAGGAAGTGGCTCTTCTGACAGTTTGTTTTGCTCTATTTCTCAAACTGGAGTTGAATGGGGTCGGGGAGAGAGACAAACAGAAAGAGAGAGTGATAAGAGAAGAAAGTAGACAGTGATGACGAATTTCATACTTGAAAATTTCCTTCAATGGGTGGAATCATTTGCATATTTTCATCAACAGTTTATGTGCTAGTTTGCTCGACTGTTGTTGTTTTCAAAACCTTCAGATCCTGCTGTAACTTAAGTGCATGCATTCAACTGCATTATGTTATACATCTGTTGAACATGTTTTCACCACATTTCTTTATTATGACCCATTAATATTATTTCTTGCAGCAAAGTCCCAATCATCTCGCTAGAATCACTGAAGGTTATTCACATCTTTATTCTTTTCTCCCTCTCGGCTCATTGATAACAGCATTACAAAAGGCCTCTTTCTCTTGCAGCTCTGTTGATTAAACTGAAACATTTCTTACTGGAGTTTTAATTTTAGCAGATGCTAGAGCCTGAATGTGTGGACTATATGAAATGTGACTGACAGCATTATTACAGGCTATTATATAAGGTGCCAGGGCCCATAAGCTGAGTTACTGCCAGGCTCTAATTATAAGTGGATAATTGATCATAATCATAAGAGGATAAGGTGGTGGAGGAGGGAAGTTAGCACAAGAACAATCATATGTCTTAAACTCTCGCACTGAAAATGATTACCCTGTGCCAGAGCCACCTATCTATCTATCTAGAATGATTTATGCTATTGAATTCAGCACGCCCTCAATGGTTCACCATGCTTCCTTTTGCTGTGCTTAGTAAGCTAAGGCTCCCAGCTAACAAGTACAGTACTGTTCCAGTCAGGAGTGCAGCTGTGGCTGACAATACTTTGAAACAAAATGTATTTTCGAATCCAGACATTTTTCTGTCTAAATATAACAAAGGCCTACAAGGTTTTATCAATATTGATCTAAACAAGGATAGAGGCTCACTATTTCTGCTTGCATTTAAAAACTCTTAACCTAACCATTTTTTAGCCATAGTAGCGACGTGGCTCTATGCGTGGCAGTGACGTCGGTCGGTCGGTCCACCACTTTGGTCCAGACTGAACCACTTGATAGATTGCCATACAATCTTCTACTGTACATACATTCATGTTCCCCAGGGGATGAATCCTGAGGACTTTGGTAAACTCCCGACTTCTGCGAAATATTTCACCATCTAGGCTACTTGATGGACTGGCATAAAAATCATAGGTCCCACAGGATGAATGTAAGGATGCATCCCTGACTTATTCTTAGCGCCACTATGAGATTTACATTCATGGTTTTGAGTGAAAAGTCTCAACAACTTTTCAAATTTTTTTTATTTTATTGGTTTATTTGATAGAGACCATGCATATTTATGAACATTGTTGTATAAAAACACCATGTAAATATGCCAGAATTAGTTAAAATAACTACTTTCCGTCTGCAGTCCCTAACTATTGGATGGATTGCCCTGAAATTTGGTACAGACATTATGATGATCTCCTGACTTTCAAAATTTCAAACTTTGGTTTAATATAAACCTTCAAAACTAAAGACATTCCTATCAACCTCAGCTGCACTTTTTGTTTGGTGCTAATTAGCAAATGATAGCATGCTAACATGCTAAACTAAGATGGTGAAGATGGTAAACAATATGCCTGCTAAGCATTTTCCTGGTAGAATTTTAATTGTGAGCATGTTAGCATGCTGACTTTAACATCTAGTTCAAAGAATTACTGTGTCTAGGTACAGCCTCAGAGCTGCTAGCATGTTTTTACACATATTAGAATTTGTATTGCATAGCCTACAGGAGTATTAATATTGTTATCATTGTAATCTGTGTCCCTTGTGCAATCACAAGAAACAGCACAGCAGTGCACAGTTTTCAGTTGAACACCATAACACCATATTGATTATTTGTACAGTACAGCGTTGTATTCACACAGGTGCAGTGTTTGATAGGACTGATTTATTTGCATGTCTGTGTTACATAAGATATTCACACTTATTATCACACTGTTTATGTTTAAAACCTCAAATGTGACCAAGTGAATTTTTTGAATTTATGAGATTAGGTTTACTGGAAAGATAAAAAAAAATTTTATCAGCTTGACACATCACCTAAATTAGGAACACCAAAGCTTGAGGGAGTTACATCCAGCACATGGCACGATACACAATTGGGTGATGATGGACATAAATCAGCAAAATAAGGAACACAAAGCTGTCCAACCCCGTCTATCCATGCACTATAGTTTCCCCTTCCATCTGTTCCATCTGCTCTCTGTCTCCACATCCTAATGTTACTCATTAATACTTAGTAGTTTCTTCCAGCACTGGCGCTAAAAACAGAGGATTATAATCTTATTTCCTGTTAAATGGCCATGCTGACTGGGGGTCAGGAGGGCCAGGCGGGTTGAGACTATTCAACAGTAAGCCTGTCAACCAGACAGTTGTATGTGCAAATTGAAATGTAATGAGATTAGCCCCCAGAAGGGAAACAATGCAGGCTCCTCGCCATACAGGCAAAGGGGGAATTACAAATTGGCTTAAAGAGGGAGAAACTGTCCAGGAGAGACGGACAAGATTAGCAATCATCGAAGTCATCAAAAAAGACAAAAGCTCTGCTAAAGGCCAACATGGTACAGTAAAAGTGTCTTCCTGAAGCTAGAAAGAACAGTCCACTTTGTAAACCTTGACTGTCATTGACATCCTCCATACAGACTGGAGATAGTGTGTGTTTAAACGCTGGATTCTGATGGAAACTCAAGTTTTTCTGATCGCCTTTAAATACTTAAGACCAGTCCAACCCTAGTTGGGAATGTCATTGGTCTGATATCAGACATGCCATTAATGGACACTTAAGCTGCCCTACCATGAGTCACTGGGAGTGAGTGGAGGCCTACCCTCGGCTGAAAATGACTGCTGTGTCAAACAAAAACAAAAAATTGTTCTCTCCCCCCCCCCCTCCTTCCTTGCATGTTCAACCTCTACTGTTCTGCTTTCTGAATGCTGAACCGTAGCGGCTGAGGTCAGGCAAGAAGAGGAAATCCACTCTTATTTTCCCATCCATACACAACCTTTTCAGAGGAGCCTGGCTATTTCTGTTCCTTACACTCCTGAGGATCACATCTGGAGTGAGTCTCGAAACAAACAAACAGTGTTAAACTGCGCGTGCAGGCCGGCAGAGAACCTACTTTATCTACAGCTGTAAGGTGTTCTGTTTTGCACTCGTTTTCACACATTAGGTACTGTCACAAAGCCAGAATTTTAACTTAAAAACTAAGTTTAATATCAATGTTACCATGACACACAACACAATTATCAATGACCAGTCCAGCTCTACAGAAACTCTTGATCGTTTATTAGAAGCCTTTCTGACTCTCTACGTCAAACAACTCGATACCTGTCAACAAGTTTAGGTGGAAAATAATCCAGTTCTAAACTAAGTGGTCTGTCATAATTGCTATATGCTCAATTGCGCCCCCTTGAGGCCACAAATCCAGCTAGCAGAACACATTTGGTTCACTAATATGAAAAAAAAAAAAAAAAAAGTATTTATATTTGGTTCCAAAACAGAACAACTGCAGTCTACTATTTAAAAAGCATTTTCACAAAGAGTCAAACAAAGCTTCAGCAGAAGTCGCAGAGCCTTAATGTTTTGCTCATCTGTGATAGAAGACACTGTCATCCAGCCAGGAAGCACCTTTATCATAGCAATCATCTCAGAGGCAGCCATGACACAAATCTCCTGCACCCAAGGGTGCGGAGATTGGCTTTCATAACACACCAACTCACTCACACTGTCACCTTATCACTGATAATGACTGTAGGTCGTCCTCGTGCGGGACATCCTTCAGCCGTGATGGGCTCTGCCTCCCTCCCACACAGCAGCACAGAGACGAGCATTAGAGGTTAAGAAAAAATACACAGCGGGGGGAAATAAAGAGTGGGCCTCTTGTTTAAATGCGCACGACACACACACACACACACACACACACACACACACGAAGGGAAACTGAGGAATCAAGAAGCAAAACAGAGGGGGCTTTTAATGTTGTCAACAAACATCTTTTGAAAGTCTATATGTGCTGTACACTGTGGGCTTTTAACACTGTTTCATACAGGCAGCATTGAGAGCTTAACAGCCCATATAGAGAGCTACACACACACACACACACACACACACACCAACTGCTTCATGGAGCATAACATACAGAGAGCACTTTACAAAAAACCTTGCTATCCTCTGTTCAGTTGCTCATAAAGTGGAGACATTCAGTGCTCAGAGTGGGACAGATGAGATGGTATGGAGTCTTAAACACACACACACACACACACACACACACACACACACACACACACACACACAGAGTGCAGAGCCAGTGTATTCTCAGACCAATCAATAATCCATTATGAACAAACTGCTCTTCACCTCACACCCTGCTCTAAACCGGTAGACAAAGAGGTCTGCTGCAAGCTCCACGATGAAGAGAGAGGGGTAAAGCACAGCTGGATGCACACACACACACACACACACACACACACACACACACACACTGGAGCTTTAGGACATTTTTAGGGTGACAAACATGTCAGCTGTGGAAGACAAAAGACTTTGTGGTTGACAGACAGTGTTCTGCTGCAACTGCTGTTAACTAATGTAGATTCAGTTCTATCCCATTGATCAAAAACTATGTCTGCAGTTGAAAATGGAGAAAAGTTATTCTCTTATTCTGTTCACTATATAGGTATACATAAAAACTATAAACACTACAGAAAGAACACTTTCAAGAATGCTGTACATGTAATTATGTAAATAAAACATGTTATTAAAACATTGTTAAAATGTATGTGCTCATTCCAGGATTTACTTACATTGCTCAAATACTTGCACATAACCACATCTGGCCGTGTGTGTGTGTGTGTGTGTTGTGCATGCAAGCTAGATGGGACAGTCCTTTAGAGACTACATGCAGATGGATGTGGTGCAGCTGTGTGTTCCGTCAGTTTTGCAGTGGATGCGCCATGATTTAGGTCTATTTTGACTTTAGATTGTGTCTAGACTGGCAGCTCATTAAGCCTGACTCAGGTTTGGCTCTCTATTTTGACTCAATTTCAACTCCAGTTGTGACTCTAGTTTTGGCACATGACTAATTCTGGTCTAGTTTGTCTCGTTGGGGCTTATTTGAGTCATTTTTGTTTGACTATGGGTAGACAAAAAGCCCAAGTATACACACGGTTAAAAAAAAAAAGAAAAATCACTGGAACTTATCACATCATGAGGTTTGGTAGTTTGGCTGTAGTTTGATTGATGTGACTCCTGACACAAAATTGTCTCCAATGTAGGTCTAATCTAGGAGGAGATTAGGTTTGCTCAACAACCAATGTGGATGCATGTTTGGTCTGAGTTTTGTTATAGTTTTGGTCTAGATTCCTTCTAGACAGGGTCTGTCCCTGGTCTGTCAGAGCAGGTCATGCTCATAAGCAGGAAGAACAGTGGGGGGTTTTAGTGGCATTGTTGGGGTCTCCCATTCCCATCCTATCCCTAGTTCCATCCCTGCGCCACCCCCCCCCCCACCCCCCCATCCCTTAAACCCAGCCAGAACAATAGAGGGGGCCTACGCTGTCTGTCCCTTCTCAAACCCCACCTCTGATAAATAGGCTGAGAAGGGATCTTGCCTGCCCACTCTATTTGCGTGAGAAGGGCCTTTGGATAGAAAAGAGTCCACTGGGTCTCTGTTTATGTGTGTGTAGGAAGTGGCAGGTGTTTGAGTCAATACTGTCATGTTACATTTTGGTGACCAGTCCATGCTAGTGGGATTACTGGTCGGGTCAGGAGGAGAAGGGGACGGTTCCCAGCCGTATAGAGTACACCCCATTAAACACCAACAAAACACTTAGTAGGAAATCATGGAAATTTGACGGAAACAGCTACCTGTTTAGACTGATTCTTTTTCAAAATGACTGGTATGCACCTGTCTCACGCTGCTCTCTGACTGTTGCACTGTGTGACTTATTGCTATTGTGTAGAAAAATGGAACTAGGGTCAAAATGCACAACCTGTCAACATTTCCAGAACTAAACTGTGCATCTGTACGTAATACCTTTAGAAAAATTGCATGCATTGTCCTTTATTGCATTGTTTATTACTTTAAAATAAGGCAAGGAACTGATCAACATGGAGTGATACCTCCTGCTACCATGTAGCTCTGTTTAAAGCCAACAAGACAAGAGCTGCCTGCTCTCATGGCAGCCCGGCCAGCTTTAAATTTCTCTGGGGCTCATTGTGGACGTGTGTGTGTGTGTGTGTCTCCCCCCTCCCCATTCTCAAACTCTGCCTGTTTTTCTCACACTGCTCGTTAACCCCTGGGTGCTCCTGTCCATAGAGTCCCTCCTCCCTTCTGCACCACAGCAGCATTCCTCACACACACACACATATATATATACACACACATTGAGATCTGTTGTCACCGTGCAACGCAGACTAAACTACCATTACATGATCTAAACTACCTTAGCGTTCACAACCAATATGATATGCTTTCTGCATAAACTCTTCCTCTTCGTGTGCGGAGATCTCCAAACCCTTAAACACAACTTCAACCCTGACCTAGACCTTCATCTTGAACCATAAACCTAAATCCTAAACTACTAGAGTAGACGTAAGGTTGATCGAAATGTGCTTATGTAACACTCGTTTCCCCTACAAGGACCGTAAAAGCACTCAAATGTTTTTTTAATTTCTCAACAAGTCATTTAGAAAGTTGCAACCGCGCTTGAAAGATAATGTGTTTCCTTGTTTTCTTTTCGGATCCTCGCAAATGGCTGCAAAACGTGCTTTCCTTCTACGTGTTCCCTCACACTGACATCAAAGGCATAGAGAGGCAGTATGGGCCGGAGAAGGACGGAGCAGAAACACACCAGAAGCAGAGGTGAAACCGCAACTTGCCGCAACTTGTTGGTGTAATAGCGGCGAAAGCAGAAGAGGCACTCGTGGTAATAGTGTTCGATTGAAATCTAAATTGAAACTCCTCCATCTCTTTTCACTCCATGCCCAACTGTCCACCCTTCTCCAAACTCTCTCTCTCTGTCTTCTAGACCTCCTCTTCCTCTGCGCTCCTCCATCCGTTTGCGGCCCCCGAACAACCTCTGCAACTGAACCTAAATCAGTCTCTCTGAAGTGTAATTAGACTGGTGACCTGAAAGCTGGCCACCAGTCTTTTACACTGTCACACTTTCTGATATAACCGTTTTATTTTGTTGCTCGCCGCAGCGAGGTGCCCCAGTGGTTAGTGAGTTTACACACACACACGCACGCGCACACACACACACGCTGGAATGGATCCAGTGTTGCAGTATTACCTGCCAATGTGTTCTTCAGCAAGACAGACATTTCAAAATAATCACTGTTATGTATAAATGTGCCTCTTTGGTCTAAATGCAGGTAGAGAGCTTGAGATTAATAAGCTGCAGCTGATAGAATCTACCGCAGACAGTCAGAACCCTGAGTCCTGAGGCCCTTTCATGTAGACATTACCGGCAGGAGCTGTATGTGAGAACGCAAATGTCCAGTTGGACCGGACATTAAACGGACTTTACCCTGCCAGCTCTGCAGAACAAAAGTGTGTGTAATGTCCAACTCAGGCCATGTGTGAATAGAGCAGGTCATTGTCCGGAGAATTCACAGCGGGCGAGTGGGCGCGTTGATGACGTTTCTATTACGCGACTGGCGCGAAACCGGAAGAATACAAGAATGCAATAAAACATGCCGATGCTGAAATTATCAGACAAGTTGAAGGAACGGAAAGACCTCGCCTAAACCAAGCAAACTATTTCCAGTAGGCGAGAACGCTAGACCGGGTAAACCCAGCCTGATCTGCTAGCGATTTGATTTCGGCCCCGCAGCTCAGGCTGGAAACCTGTACATTTTTCTATCCTGCTTCCGTTACAAATCTGATTGGTCTGACATTGTCCGGAGTTTGTATGAGAAAAACGGCTCTACCCTCACTGCACCTGCTACTGCTAGAAGGAAAAAAGAGATTTCAACCTTAAAGCGCATCAGTTTAAAAAAAAACAAACAACCAAGAACACTGATACCAAGATTACCTGCAGTGGATTTTAAGATGCGAAATTCAGTTTCAGAGCTGTTCCACTAGCATTATCTCAAATTCAAGTGACTTGCTGTTTGACACAGTATTCAAAATGTGTTAGCATGGAGCTGTCAGGTCAATGTTCTACTGTCATCTCATTCCTGAATAGCTAAATTGACCTTCAATGCATGTTTTTATGAACAAAAGTCCATGCAGAGGTGTTGCATATGCAGTATGATATCTTTTTTTTTTTTCTGTGCGTGAACACATTATGTCTGTTTGAATTTTCTTTGACTACTCATTTACGTGGTTTCGTGTTTTTGCTACTTGCTGTGCGCCTTGTTTTAAACCCTGTCTTTGCCTTGAGGCAACAATCTGAATAACACATCCTGTAAGAGTTGTCAAGAGGAGATATGAGAACTTCACAGGGCAACAGATCTGCCTTTGACTCTTCCTTACCGCCTGCACACACACACACACACACACACACACACACACACACACACACACACACACACACACACACAGACACACAGACACACAAACTGGCAGGCAGGATGGGAGGGTTTCCACAGAAATCTCCTGATGGCTCTACTACAGAGAGAGTGTGTGGGCTTCAACAGGCGGTTGTTGTTGTTGCGAGGTGGTTCACACTGCTTTAAAGTACAAACACACAAGCCAACAAAACACATACACATTATAAAGAAGCACAGCTCCAAACAAAGTAACCTGTGGGTAAAATCCAATTGAATCCCCTGGAAAAAAAAAAGTGTTATTGTGCAGAGTACACTGGACCCTCTCTGTGTGTGTGTGTGTGTGTGTGTGTGTGTGTGTGTGTGTGTGTGTGTGTGTGTGTGTGTGTGTGTGTGTGTGTGTGTGTGTTTGTGTGTGTGTGTGTGTGTGTGTGTGCATGTGCAAAATAAAAAGCAGTGCCACACAGATACGCTATAAATTATCTTTGGGTACCCATATAGACACTATGAATCCTAATAGGACTGTCATAGAAACAGTATAGGCAAATTATTATGATACCTAATGAAATAAAACTACCATAGAACATAACCTCGAACCTAACTGAACTAAATCACCACACTATGAAGTCTTAATTCTAGTAATATTGTGGTGATAACAGTGCTGGCAGATGTGGTGGAAATCAATATCACAATATTATTGTAATAGGGCTATTTTTTCCAGTATTGATATGGTACTAATATACATTACATCAGACAAAAGTCTACATTTAAAACAAGAACTTCAATTACCAGCCCGGAAGACCGGAGAGAAACAACAGGACGAACTGGAATTCCTGGTGAGCGGAACACAATTAATGAGCTTTAAACGAGTGGATATTGTTTCCTTTGGACAGAGCAAGGCTAGCTGTTTCCCACTTTTATGCTAAGCTAAGCTAGCAAGCTGCTGGTGATAGCTTTGTATTTACCATACAGATATAATTTAATAATAATAATTTATACTTTATTAATCCCACAAGGGGGAAATTACAATGTGTTCACTCTGTTGTTATTACACACAGGCCTGAAATGCACACACATGCTCAGTACCGGTATCAGTATACATGCACTAATGGAGAGATGTCAGAGTGAGGGAGACGAGCAGTTGGGGGTTCAGTGCCTTGCTCAAGAGCACCTTGGCAGTGCCCAGGAGGTGAACTGGCACCTCTCCAGCTACCAGTCCACCACGATACTTTGGTCCGTATGGGGACTTGAACCGGCAACCCTCCGGTGCCCAACCCCCTACTGACTGAGCTACTGCCACCCCATATGAGAGTGGTATCTTTCATAATTTCCCAAAATGAACTCTTTCCTTGAAAGCGATACAAAAACACCCATTTTTACCGCCCCTTATATATTTGGCGTTTTTCCATTACATGGTACCTGCTCGACTCGCCTCGACTCTACTCGCCTCGACTCGGCGCACTGTGCGTCCCTTTTCCATTGCAGATTTTAGTACCGCCTCAGCGTGGCTGGTCGTCATAGCGACTGCCGTGGGCGTGGCTTGGTAGCGTTGCATTTCCCCCCCCCGACTCATTTCCTGGTTCTCCTTCTCCGTAAACAACATGAAATCAACAAGATAGTTCACTTTTACTGCTCCAGATTTCCCACCGTGGTCAGAAAGAACAGGGCAGACACTTTGTTTCTCTCACTATATGACTCTAGAGTCACTACTCGCTGCGGAGCTAATCGCCGTCACTCTCTCACTTCTCCCTCGCTCACCAGCTACACACACACACACACACGGCGACTCGACACACACCAGCGCACAAGTATAAACATCAGGCCACTTGTATGCTACGGAGAAAGCTCTGCGTGGAGCCTCCGGCAGCAAAAAAAAAACCGCTGGCTAAACTATTTAAAAATGCCGTCTCTCGCTAGCAATGCAGTGACAATTCTTTCCGACCAATCAGCGCCTGCAGGGTTTCACGTCACCTTCTCGGCTCGCCTCAGCTCGCTTGGAACCTCGACTGAGGAGGTACTAAAAAAAGTACCTGTTAGCAGGTACCAGGTACTTTTTATCATAATGGAAAACCAAAAAAGGCGAGTAGAGTCGAGGCGAGGCGAGTAGGTACCATGTAATGGAAAAGCGCCAATTGTGTCCTACTTTCAGTCCGCGTGTGATTATTATAGGAATATGAAAGTGATACAACTGGAAAGAAAAAATACCACAAAGTTCAATAAGGTTAACACAAACTCATCATTGACCATCATAAGTCCCTTAAGGAATAGTCTAGATGTGTTATTTGTTTGTTTGTGTGCTGAAATATCTGCCCAGGATTACATAGCCAAAAATAATTATAAAAATAAACAAACAATAAGCACCACACAGGAACTCGGGCTGCTAGATGCGAATAACAAACGTTCTTAGTCTTTTATACGGGACACAGAGTTTTTCTAGAGAGCGCACTGAAGCTCCATGACACATTTCTGTCATACGAAGGCTGACAGGCATTGCCGCATGAGCGAGAGAGTATGTTGGCTACGTGGTCTTGATGGATGGCTGTATAAAAAGAGCCGGAGATCCCATCTGGGTCACGTCGTATCAGGCTGACTGATTCACATTGATGAAATCATGCCGGCTTGTTAACCCACCCAGTGGGGAAAAAAAACCTCTAAACTAATACTGAGGAAAACAAGGCGGCGTCGGAAAAGAGAGAAGGAGAGAGATGTATGTCAAGGAGAGTAGAAAAGGCAGAGCAAATAATGAGAGGGAGGGCAGCAGAGGGAAGATAAGTGGTAAATAGTGATGTAAAGTCACGGCAGGAGATAGATTGGGATAATAGGAGCTGACTGAGAGGGAGATGTGAGAGATCTAGGCAGACAGAGAGCAAAAAAAAGAGAGAGGAATGCAGGCTGTGGGCTGCACACTGCAGAAAATGTCCATCATACAGGAGTAGTTTTTCTCTCTTTTTTTTTTTCCGGGACTATTGATCACCACTGTCTGATGAGAAGATGGGTTTGAAAAAACAAATGTGTCTTTCTGGTTATTAGACTCTGTCTGGTGTTTTCTCACTCAAACTTTCTCTGCGGAAGCATGATTGAATCACTCAATACCTAACTACGCGGCTTATTATGACAGATATTATTTGCAGTGCAACCACAGCACAGGAAATTGGCCAGGATCCACTTTTTCAACATTTGTCCAATAGTCCTACTGAGACAATCTGCTAGTATAGTTACACACTAACCCCCCCCCAAATCAACCCACAATGTACAGTGTGTAGCAATATGCGCAGCATGTGTGTGTGTCTGTGTGTGCGTCAGGTTTGTGCGTAGGTGTGTTTGTGCAGGGTCGGTGGTTGTGTGTGGGAAACGGTGAGTTTTTGACTTACTTTTTCCTCTGTTTTGACAGATGTTTCACTTAAAAACATAAAATAAAATTCAAAAATCAAAGAAATCTCCCACTAAAGAGTTGGCAGTTCCAATCTCCGTGCCTAAGTACCAGTCAAAAAAAAAAAAAAAAGACTCGCCCTAATGTCTTTAATGGCTGAGGTTTGACTGGAAATTCCAGTTTCATAAAGGCAGCTACTAGAAATGACATCTGCTGGGGTGTGAAATGCCTCCTTGCAAAATTTGCCAAACAACGAACACACCTACATAAATAACATACTTTAAGTTCAAAATAGGAAAAAATTGCAAACTATAATCCTGTAATATCTGTAATGTAAATAACAGCAGAAATAAGGTGGGGGATTAAAAAACTCAATCATGTAACAGACATTTCTCTGGTTCACTTTCCCTTCTGGTGCAGGTTGGCTTAAGAAAACCAGATCACAACATCTTGTCGGTACACAAGCAGCATTCCTCAACCCGCCTGTTTGCATTAAACTCACCAACACAACCCGCTCTGCACCACTTACTGTGTTGAGACAGTAAGTGGATTTACCAGATCGACATCTGGCAGCATGCAGCACACCACCTACACTGGCATGAATGACAATCCGTCTGGTAATGGGCTACACAATGTCCGTGGGATATTAATGGTAACAAATTGCTGTCAAGTGACAACTTTTTATTTTCATTTAAATGAAGGCAAGTTTCCTCCATAGATTTGGAAAAAGTGTGTGGTCAGGGTTTGTAAAACTCGCTCACATATATACAGTAAATGGCCCTTTTTTTGGTTTTACTTCCTGAAATCACTTTTGGAGACGCTACAGTAACATATCATATTGTGTAAATAATTAGCTTTAGTTTGTTATTATGACATGTAGGCTACAGTATAGTACCAAGCCTGTGTAGTTGCTCTGTATTAGACACCAATAATCAATTACTAATGGTGATTCTGGGACTGACCCTGATATTGGGGACAAAAATGAGAGTACAACGCTGGCTGGCTGTGAGCCCTGCCTCACTCTTCAGCTAGACATATTAACTAACAGGAGATAGGTATCCAGAATTTGAATGCAGTTTTTATATATGACACAACAATGTGTGCACTCTTTCAAAAACCCACTTTTATTAGCAGTAATACTAGCAGTACCGTATATTGTATAACCGGCTTTTGCATTTTGAAAAGAATGAAAGTTGGAGACGTCTAATTTAATATAGATTATACATTTTTGTGTTGAAGCATTTCATTCCTCTTTCAAAATTCTGCATAACGTCACAGAATATCATCTCCACTCTGCACTCCACTTAACATGGAACTCTTAATTCAGAGGAGCAGCCGAGGGTTATCCAGGAGAAAGCAAATGTTGCATCAAGCAGTCATGTTTGCGCAGCTTTTCCCTGGAGAGATCAGACTCTTCCAACGGGAGTTACCTGCATCAGCCAGGCAGCAAAAACAGCCATTAAGCCAGCCAACACAGCCAACACAGCCAATCTGCCAACGCTAAAAAAGCGTCAGGTCTGTTACACAAGAAATAAGCGACAGAGGATTACGAGCACTGTCATTTTCTCCACATCGCACCAGTGGACCAGCTTTACACAACAAACTGTGCCCAGCCCAGACTCAAAGACTGCAGGATGGGTTACTAAAAATGGAGACAACTCACTCCTAGACACACACTCACAAAGACACAGAGAGTCTCCAGGTTAACTTGCATGTATTTGTATGAATATGTAAGATAAGCAAATCCAACAGTGCCATGGGTACGAACTGAAAACACAAAGCTTTAGCTAACCAAGAAAGAACAGAGAGATGGTGACACCAATCAATATTGTGATTACATCGGAATCAGAAAAGGTTTTATTGCCACAATAAGTACACTTATGTGGAATTTGCCTTGGTGAAAGGTGCATACTTAACCAAACAAACCTATTAAACATTAATATGGAATACACAATAACTACAGAAAAACAAATATATTCATACAGAATAACTGTTATAAAAAAAATACGGTTTGAGATGTCCAGACAGTGTTATGAAAGGGTCAGAGAGAGCTCCACTGTAAATATGGTATCAAGCAGCAATTATGAGCTGAATGTGTGTCATACAGTATACACAAGAGATAGACTGTCATAATAAGATCACAATGGCCCTTTATTGCAGATCAGACACACTGTTAGGTACTGTATCTGATATTGTTGGTATGGTGCAGCTTAATTCATTACATATGTATTGTAGAATGAATCAATGCCACACTTGTTGAGCTGATTCTAATGAGATACTTTGAATTGGTCCCACACTATTAATAGTAGAACTTGTTATATAATATAATAGCATAGTATGAACAGCCCGTCCTCACCCAGAAAACGACCACATGGGTCGATTGTGCGACCAAAAATGACATTTCTCACAAGGCTGTAGTAATTATCATAGTGCAGAAGCGATAGTGAGGTGACAGAGTATCAGAGTGCCAAAATAAGCGTCAAACAAACAGGACTTTTACTCAGGAGACCGGGATTGGTGTCCTGTATGAAACCAAACGTCAACTGTCATTTTGAAAATGTACCTATCGGTTCTATGGACCTTAGTCCGTCACGTTACATCCTCATTTTAGTAGTTTTATGTGACTAATTTTAACCCAAACCCTGATGTTTCACTAACCCTAAGTATTTTTGTTTCCTAAACTAGTATCGCTTCGCAACGTTTTCAACTGGTTTAAAACTGCGCCCGTTACGTTAAATAGAATGGTCACATGATTAAACCGCCACCTTGCGGCAGTAAACAGAATAGTCGTATTTGTCGTTTTGGGAGCCTTTGGAAATCGTCATTATTCAAATGTCATTAAGGTATGAGGATGTGTTGTGTATGAAATGATGTCGTTGAGGTATGAGGATGTGTTGTGTATGAAATGCTGTTTCGGGTGCTTTTCCATACTGACTATTAGAATTGCTCCGACAGGTTTACTAATGAAAAGTGGCGTTTTTAAAAATACTGAAATTTGGCACAAAATTCTCTGCTGCTTCAGTTAAAGAGTTGGCAGTACCAGCTCTTAAAAAAATAAAATAAATCCTAATACATACAAGTATAGCACACACACCTCTACCTCAGATCTATCTGGGACAATGATGCCTGTGGAGCCTGCTGTCCAGGTATTTAGACCTAAGCATACCAACTGCTTGTGGGACTCCAGGCTCAAACCTAGTTTTGAAAATCGATATGCATGTACAAGTAGTCACATCGGAATATGTGCAGCAGACAGCAACAACCGACCACATTACAGTGGTGCACCCATAGCATCTGTAGTCTGGGGGTAATGTGCAGTTTAAGATGGTCTCAATTAGGTGCAAATGGTAACTAGTATAAATATGCAGATATGTTGTTTTTTTAAGTTCCCATTGTCAGCTCCTTTTCTAGCTGAGGAGTCACAGCCATGTTTAGGCTGTACCCCCACCCGCCTCTCTGTTTGAGACTATAGGTTAAGACTCCATAAATGTGTCCGATTTTTCTATGCGACTCATTGGGGTTTGGTTTTTGGGGAAGACGGGCTTCTGTGACCAATTTTAAGACTATTAATTGGATGATTTTGTGGAGTTGGTCAGGTATAATCTGATGGGATTAGCGGCTATGCTCTTTAAATAGAGTTCTACGGCCAGGGATTAGATGATCACAGCCAGTCGGCCTCAAGAGAAACAGATTCTCTATCATTTTAGTTTAAAGGATAAAAAACAGAAGCAGGATTATACAGTAGGTTATGATGTGGTATGTGGATGTTTGTGTGTGTGTACAATTCTAAACATCATAGAATATGAAATTGATGCTTAACCCCCATATCTAGTCACTACACTTTGCACTAACCTTCATCCTGGACTAAAATCTGCCTATTGCACAAACTATGTATTTTTTGCATTCTGCATTCAACCCATTCAGCCTCCTTTTTCTTATGCTAAACAACTATTTTGTATATATTTGTTTCTGTATTTATTGGTTATTTCTTATTTATTTTAATATGTAGACATATTATGTATGTAACTTACTGGGGGAATAAACCCTTTTCTGATTTCTGATATTGAAATGAAAGTCGCATGTGTGCGAATGTGACTAAAGTGGGATATCTACTCTGCAGGTCTCACTCATTCTAAACTGGTAGTATTGGAAAACCTCCAGTCTTGGGATGTGTTTAGCTGAGATGGTGTTTGGGGCAGGGGGTGGAGGGGGCACTACCAGGGGCCCCTACCTTCCTCCCCTCAACTATCCTCCTCACATCTGGATACAATGTGGGAACAGGGCACTGAGGCCAGTGGGATAGCTGAAGGGAGGGTGTGAGTGTGCTGGGGGATTCTTTACAAAACATCAAGAGCCAATGGAAAAAGGTGGTGGTGGTGGTGGTGCTGCTGGTGGATGTGGGGCGCTGGGGCTGTGTGTGTTGTGGTGGTGGTGGTGGGAAGGTGGGAGGGGGTACTAAAAAGCTCCCTGTCTTTGGTCTCTTCTTCCCTGTGTAGTTGACTGCAAGGCCCCGAGCAATAGACGGATAGAGAGGCAGCTGGGAACTGAGGTAGGTAGCAAGCAGCGGCCCAGAAAACACAAAGCGGGAGCACAAATTCAGACGTGGTAAAAATCTGTTGTTTCTGCTCTTATTAACAGGGTACATATAGCGGATATAACAAGCAATCACTTGAGGTTTGGATTCCCATATACTCTCTACATACTAAATACAGTAACTGAGTTCCACTTTGATGCGGAACAGAAGGAAAAGGAACACCCACATCACCCACAATCAGGATTTCTGCAGGGTTCACCAAACACAACATCAAACCCAATTTAATACCTTGCCGTTTCATGATCATACTAGCCAAGTATGGTGGAAAACCTGCAGGGATGATATGGCAACAAATGATTTATTATTATATCACATTTTGTCAGTACTTTACAGCAGTACATAACAATAATTCTGAGTGATATAATTATTCAAATGAATGCGACCTGGACCCAGATAAGCAGCATACAATGGATGGATGGATGGATTAACCACTGAAAAATCATTCATTCATTTAAATTAATTAATTATTCATTATAATTATGCTAACACGCCAATTATGAGACAATGAGCTTCTGTAGCTAGAAATAGCGTCTTCAAGCACAACCACAACAATCCCACTTGTATCTCACAGGTGACTAACGTCTCCCAACATCAGCCTGCAGTCAGATACAACAATATTTGATCACTAACAATCTATCAGAGATTGTGCACCTCTTTTTGGAGCCACAAAAGGCTTTATACCGTTTTTTTTTACACTTTGAGGTGTAAAATTGCCGCACTTTCCCTTTAATAGCATGTAATACATCCATCTTGTCAACCAGAAAGCCATCTCTGAAAAGCCGAAATTATCTTTACAATCTGATTTTCCAACGTTCACAAAAGCAAGGGCTACAACGAGGGTCTCGCTTGAGAGAGCCTAATGTAATCACTCACAGTCATAACAACACTTAAGTCAGTGATTGAGAGGAGAGTATTCGTGCTATTTTTGTCTGTAACAGGCATCCTTTGTATAAAAAAATATATATAAAAAATGAAATAAATATGATTGGGAGATAGATGAATGGAAAATGAAGAACGGTAGCCTTGTACTTGTTTTTCCTTGCTGAATAGAAACCCTCAGAATAGATGATAGATGCACATGGCCCGCAGCTGCGTGGAGTTAAACTGTACCTCTGATCCACATGTGGATTTGGGGTGAGCTCATTAGCTCCTGGGCGACCCTCCTCCTCCTCACCTCTGTCCTCATTGACCCTAAAGCCTGCTTGACCCTGTCAGATTTCCACTACCACTTCCTAGACCCTGTCTCCTAACGCCTGTTCAATCCCTTCGCTACAAAGTATCAACAAAGGGAGTAAGAGTCATGGTATCACTACCGCCATCAATTATTGCCCAAATTTGGCTTATAATAAAACTTTTACATTGCACAAATACGGTCACTTGTTACTATTGTTCATTCTTTTGACTCACTTTGAGACAGCCAACAGTTTGAAGTCAAACTGCCCCCTGTATTTCCATATAAGTGGGTCTGCCATACCTCTTTTCCCACAGTAAAAGGCTGAAGAGTAGTGACATGCAGGCACGTCAATAACACAGCGTTGTACAGAGGTCCTGCTCATTTAAACAGCACCGTCTTCGCTTTTATTCATTTTTTTTTTTTCTTTTATTTATTCATTTATATCAATTTGTTGTATTTTTATATTGTAATCCCATAATTGAGAAAAGGAATCATGTCATTCTCCTCTACAATGATCAGAACAGCATTTTTGACAGGATTACGTCCAAACTTCCATCCCTCTGTACCCCCTTTTACCATACACACACACACACACACACACACACGCACACACGCTCACTAAAACGCATCCCGGCAAGGTTAGGCTGACATCAGCGCCTAACGATCAGTTTTTCTGTGGGCTGAATGATTAGCTGCAGTAGCCTGGAGACTTTTCCAGCTTGTTTCCCTAAATTGGTCAGACATGCAACATCACTGGCCTTCAATCTGCACTAACTACATCCACTCTCCTCCATTCTCTCTGACTCAAAAAAGAGAAAATACTTTTAGGGACTAAGAGATGATGCTAACAATGCAGTGAATGTGGGCCAATTGAGGTGGATAAGGTCTAGGGTAAAAGGGTTGTTGTCTCTAAAGTTGTTTTCATAAATGGAGTAACAATGGTAGTTTCTTGAGGGAGATTAGACAACTGTGTGTGTGTGTGTGTGTGTGTGTGTGTGTGTGTGTGTGTGTGTGTGTGTGTGTGTGTGTGTGTGTGTGTGTGTAATGGGGTGGAGCAGTTAGCAGTTACAGTTACATATTTGCATTAAAGTGAAACTAAAGTGAGAAAGAAAGATATGACAGCAAATATTTGCAAATATCTTTAAAGTAGTACTCCATACATCCCTGTTTTTTTTTTCTTTATTTAGTTTCCAACTGAAGTTCTTAATGCTCATTTCTGTCATATTTCTGCTCCCTTCCCAGAAATAAATCAAATAATCAAATCTTGCAATATTCTGTTCATGAAGTTGAGCTCCCATGGGTGACACTCCTTACTTTGTCTGCACAGCCACACTGGCCATCACCATCGCCTACGCTTACCACTTATTCTCTTTATTCTAAAACAACTGCAAACAAAGCATAACTTCCTGTGCATCAGAATATTTATTTCCTGGCAAAGAACCATAACAAAGAACTTACATTTGTATAATTTAAGACCTATTTCATTTTTTGGTAGACTTTTTAATTCCCATTTAGAGTGTGTTTATTAACTGGACGGAGTGGTGAATGCTAAAAAAGGAGCCTATCTGCTTAAGAAACAGTTCACCCAACCCCCACCCACCCTTAATGCCCTCTGGGCTGCTGTGAGTTTGGATTAAGTTTGGGTGCCATGTCCCCTCCCTACTCAGCCCGGCCGTCACCCTTTGCAAAACATACATACAGAGTTTGTGTCGTGGAGTAGCCTATCAAAAGGAAGGCCACAGTCTGCCAGAGAGATAAATAGACTAGATAGACAATGTACAAGGAATGCAGAGGCAAGAAAAGCTGGATGCGTTGCATTGTGTAAAATATATCACAAATATCCTTGAAACTGATCTATATTATATGTCCAACTCATGGTTCCTCAATCAGAGTGCGTTGTGTGATCCTAGTTAAAAGAACGATATATACTGAAACATCTAGTTTATAAAATAAAGGGTGAATCATTGCTAAAAGGTGTTTCTGTAAATGCTATCTAATTAAGGCATGAGTGCATGTGGTGTGTGTGTGTGTGTGTGTGTGTGTGTGTGTGTGTGTGTGTGTGAGAAGCAGTGGATCAATAATGGTAGTCTACTTCGGTGACATCTGGGCTGGACAAAGAGTTCCGTTCCTTCCCCCAGCAGCTCTCCTTTTTTTTTCTCTCTCTCTCTCTTTTTTTTTTTTTTTTTTTTTTTTTTTTTTTTTTTTTTTTTAATTTCCTGATCACAGCCACGTGGTTCTCTGGGCTATTTCTCCCAGCTAAGCTTATTTCTCTTCTTTAATCCCACAGCAATCACAGCAACAATGCCAAGCGTTGGGTTCACAGACGCGGGCTGAAATCTATTAACTATGATCACTATATGTCAGCTCAAAACCTGATAAGCACTGCTAATGAATCCAGCGCATTCAGCTCAGTGTTGTGTGCTCGTGATTGCTATTTCATTGGATCATCAATAATGTGTAAGATGGGAAATCAACATGAGTGCCAGAGATGGATAATGCAGCTTGTAATGTAGTACACGTGCCATCCATTTGAACTGAAGTGGGTTTCTACTTTTTTGTAAAAACACATCCTATTCAATTCAGCTGATGGAATCTCTGAACTGACAAGGAGAACTAAAGCTGCTAGCATCCCTGCAGGCCCGGGCTGCTGCGAGCGTCCTCAGTTAATGCAAACAGAGTCGCACTGATAAATGGGGTCGATATCCAACCCTGATTTTTTGATTATTATTATTACAGTGTGGTCCAACTAGGATTTCAATGATGGTTCCATCCTTTGCACATCTTATGGCATTGTTATCTATTAGTACAACTTCAAGTAGTAGTGGTAGTAGTTGTAGTCTGACCACGCAAATTGTCAACGTTCAAACAGCAAATAGAGCAGACGCACACCTGCATGTGTGAGATAGACGGCTATAACACAAACCCAAAAAAAGTCACTGCACACTAACACCGCTTCCCTATTATTTAATCATTTAGAATAGCTTCATACCAACATGTTGGTATCGGTTACAACTAAAAAGTTGTATTAGTTGTAACTTTTTGGAGTATTTTTAAAACACATAATTCCAATCAGAGAAGTGTGTGTTTTTTTTAATTTTCTAACTACATCTCTGCAAATACATTTACAGCAACTGTAATCATCTTCTTTCATCACTAACATATTCAGGAATGTTGCTTATCACTGGGAGTGATCTCAACATTGAATGACTTCAAATGTCTCCTATGAACACGGCCGTGGTAATGATCTTGATTAAAAAGCAGGTGTGCCCTTTGTTCCTACTTCAAACATTCAGTCTGGACTGTGTTGTGTGTAGGCTCTATTTATACCGATTATAACAGTGTGTGTTGTCATAATTGTATTGCATTAAGCTGTCAATGTTAAACAACTGGGGGTGTAATAATATTTATAGCCTTTTGCAATGTATATTGTATAAAATGGCTACAACTAATAAGCATGGGTTGTTTCCACAATTCCATTCAGCTGTTGTCCCTTTGGTTAGTGACGGGACCAGTATACATAAATAACACCATCGTCTTTTTATTAGTAACCCTGAAACATCAGTATAAAGCTATATTACGGTAAATAATGACAGTAAACTAAATTGTGAAGTTGTCTTTTCCACCTTATTGACTTGATTCCATTTCAGAACATCTCCTTCTGTATTCTAACAAATGATTGTTTATACATTTGTCTTTTAGACGACTTCTCAACAAGAAGCATTTCAGCGCAGTCGTGTGACTGCAATAATAATAATACTTTTTCAAAACGTGATGCTCCGCCACAGGCATTGACTATGAATGAACTGCACCTTGTACTGTATATATGCACAGTGTGACATGTTTGACAGTTTGTATTTGATACAAGTTTGTTTCAGGTCTACATAGAGCTCTACTATCCATGTAGTTTGGCTTTTACTGGGGAGTTCCTGAGTCCCATGGTGGCATGCTGTCTCAAATATCAACTACCGGCAGCATGAATGAAAAACATATCAGTATGCGCAACAGTTGAACCCTACTCAACACCACCACCCCGTTCCTTCCCCCCCCCCACCACGGGGCGAACGCTAAAAAGGCCCAGTGCCTAAATCCCCTCCCCTACCCCCCACCAACTCTATCCCCTCTCCTATCTTAATCCTCCAGTTACTACATCATTTTCTTTGGAGTCTATTTTAGACACAGGTGGAAAGTAACGAAATGCATTTACTCACGTTACTGCATTGAGCTGTTTTGTTGTGTATTTGTATTTCTCAAGTCGTTTTTTAAAATCGGTCATTTAAAATGTACTTGATTACGTTTTGAGTGACGAATGATCAGCATCTGGGCTGCCTACCAGGCGCCAAGTCTTTCTGTAGGAGACTGAGAAGGGGATGGAGGCGGATCAGGCGAGCGACGGCGCTTCAGAGCCTGTTTTCAGTAGAAAGGCTAGCTGAAACGTCAAATTATGCTGCCCAAAACCACGAAAATCTGAAATTTGAAAGACTGGTTTTTCATTTAAATTCAAGAGGGCCAATAGTATCATCGTGCACTGCCAGATGTGCCTGCCAAAGGTGACTGAACTGGCAGCATGTTTTGGTAAGTAGTTATTACATGTGTATACATTTGTATAGATGTTTATACATTTGTATAGATTTTTCTTTAATTAAAAACAAAATGGTTTTGGATTGATGACCCCTTGTCCTATTTTCACTTCATGGGAGAGATCCCCCCGCCCTGTTTTACAGTTCTTTTTTAATGTAACTAAGTAACTTTTAATTAAAGTACATTTTAAATGAACTACTTATTACTTTTACTTTAAATGAACTACTTATTACACAACACACTTTTACTCCCAATCATACTTACTTTAGTCATTTTTCAGTTAGGTAATTTCACTTGTACTTGAGTAATATTTCATCAAAGTATTGGTACTTTTACTTGAGTTTACAATATTTTAGTACTTTTTCCACCTCTGATTTTAGACAGCTATCAGTCCCCACAGTTCACTACCTGGACAGAGCTGCTTGGCTTGGCAAAGACTCTATTGATCCCTATGGGTTGGGAGGCTACAGGTGGGACCCAAATAAAGGGATTAACTACCCACCTGTTAGCAAGGTTTGGCAAACAATGGGCAATGTACTGTACATACACTGGAAATGTGTAGGATGACAGTCGCAGGAAATATAAATTCTTTCTGATTATCCTCGGCAGTAATCAATAGGTTTCCCGTGGAGGGCTCATTTTTAATTTAATCCAGGAGGCGGGGTTTCTAGGCTAACACAGAGAGGTTGCCCTTTCAGAGTGGAAACCCCCACCATGCGGTAGGGAATCAATGCCGTCACCACAGAACAGACAACCAGACCTCGGAGTATTCTCATTTTTTGTTTCATACCCCCCCACCTTAAAAAGGAACAGTTGTTAAAGTGGGTTTGCGCTTGTTGTTTGCTTCCTCTCTCCAGAATCCAACCTCAACATAGCACAGAGAGTTATTTCAACCTGTGAAGTCAGATCTTTGCTTTGAAGTAGAAAGGATTGATACGATCTAATAACAAGGAAGAGTTGAGAGAACAAACAGGAAGAACTGGACGCATAAGACTGCATAGGACTTCAGCCTAACTGACTGTCTTGTGATTTGTTGTCTCCTTTTTCCATAGTCATTCTAGTTCAAAGCCACACAACATTGACATGAGCAGTTTGGACAGAGATGAAGAAGTAAGAGGCAAAGCACGGTAGCAATTACACTTTAAAAAGGACCAAACTGATTCAATCTAAGACATAAGTATGCACAAACCAACTAGCTCACTCTGGACCTCTTCCAGACGTGAATTCCACAAGGTGCTGGAAACCACAGAGACCTTGGTCGATGCCAACTACACTTGTCAGTATTACAGTAAAAAAAAAAAATAGGGAGATCCACACACTTAAGCCACTGCCATTTTCCAGAACATTACAGAGATACTAACCAGGATATGCACCTGATAGCAACAGTAAATGCAAATCAGTGTGCTATCCTTACTGTAAACCTGCTTTGAGTGATGTTTTGGCCACTTAGGGGCAGCAAAAGCGAGCTGTAAACACACCACTGACATAGTATTAGGTTGAAACGACAAACTTGCTAGCAAACAGTGGCTCATTAACATATCCAGCACTATCCATTTTAGCATTAATCCAGGGTTCTGTTTCTGGCCAACCTGATGAATGTAAATCCAATATTCTTTCTTTTTAGCTCTGTTGTGGTCTACACCAACTCCTGAGGGAACTATCTGCTCAGTTCTGCCAAATGCGCACCTGTGTTCGCTATAGTTCCTGACTTTGTCTTTCTGATGTTTAGTTCCAAGCATGTAGCATGTTTTTTTTTTTGGGACTTGTTTTGCTGTAAAATCAAAAAAAAAGCGACACAGAGCTTTTGGAGAGCGAAATCAAAACAGTAAAGTTGCCAGAAAACCAAAACAATAAGCTAAAAGTCTCTATAAATACCTGTAGAGCTAAGGGGAATTTCAAAGTCAGGTGAAAATTCGCTGTGCGTTGATCATTTTGAGCAATACCTTTCACATTACACACAGTCATTTGATCCATTGTTAATATCATTTCTTTGATTATAAGCAGCTTTAATATTACCTGCTGGGGGGAAATCAGCAGAACATGTACACAGCTCAGTGATATTACCTAAAAATACATCTCATCTGACAGTCTGTATAGTGTTGATGAAGGTAAATGACTATGTCCATGGTGAAAAGGCACAAGGCAGTAATGAGTAATGAAAACAGCCGAGTTAGTGCTGCCATTCAGTAAAGGGCCTGCTGCTGTGGAATGTGAGGCGCCATTCATTCACATGGGTTAAAAATGCATTTCTGCCACCACAAAGCCCTGCCTTGTCCTCATTGTTTCTCACCACGCCAATAAAACACGTCCACACTCTGAAAGGAGAAGATAAAAAAAATATAAATAAATAAATGAATTTGCTAATTTTACTCCTACAGATACAGGGGGAGAAGGGGGTAGGTGAGGAGTCAGGTCTTTGGAAGAGACAAACAGTCACGGTAGAGTTGAAAGTTTGATCACGATAGGAAGTTGGGGTCGGGGGTGGGGGGTGGAAAAGTAAGCACACAAGCTGCCTACTAAAGACAAACAGTCCTATTGACAAAAGCTACATGTATGGAGCATTTATTAATTATATGAAAAGAGACACAAGGGCGGACGGCGAGCAAATACAAAAAGCTTCGCTCAAGTCCTGCGTGAGCTCTCCGCGGATCCATTTGTGTGTACGAAGCATCTGTGACAGGCTCTTCACACACACACACACACACACACAAAAATCACATTTTGCAACTGCTGTGGAAGCTAGATTCAACATGAATCACATTTGTATTAGTCAACTGATATGTCACATTTAAACATAGGTCATGTTCCTGTTTCGCCCTCGCTTAACAATGCTCAACAAGTGATCTCAGACGTGACGTGACAAGTGTTTGGAGCCTTGTATGACATAACCATCTAAGAAAGAACAAAAATACTCCCACATTGTGGCTTTTCCCAGAAGGAAAAACTAAACCTAAAGTCTGCCGATACTGCCAATACACAGTAATCAATGAAATGTTCAGAAAAGCATTTATTTACATGTTCCCTAAAGCTACAACAGACTACATTAGGCTAATTACACTTTTACTTTCCATGGGTTGGAGAACAGGTGGCACTCTTAAGAACTATCTATTATCTAACAGTCCATTTGGGAAAGTAAGATCATTTATTGCCGTGCTGTGTTGTAGTCACTAGTATAACCACAGAGTGAGGGCTGCGGGCTGTAGACGAAATGTTTAACATAATGTCTGAAATCTGACATAGGGGAGACCATGTAATCCTGTCTGCAAAACAACACTCTGTCTCTGCCTCCCTCCCTCCCTCCCCTCTCTCTATCTCTTCCTCTTTCTGTATGTGACCTTACACAGAAGAAAACACTGTATCTTTACACAACCAGAGAGAAAAACAGCACACCACAGAAAGACAATATCAAAGGAGGGGGGGGGGAATGCTGGCGAGTACAGAAAGCTCACAGTTGATGATCCGACGCACACTGTGAGTTTGTAAAAGAGAAATACTAGAATACTGAAAGAATACCGGACAGAAGACAATGCCCATATATCACCTAGTACTGACACAGAAATTCATTCAAAGTCGAAAAACACCAAAATCGCTGAAGTAGGCTACTACACACAAACGACAACAGGAATAGCATGGTGCGTGTGTGTGTGTGTGTGTGTGTGTGTGTGTGTGTGTGTGTGTGTGTGTGTGTGTGTGTCAGCCAGCCCAATGTAGTCTACTATTCAAAGTCAAAATTCCAACAACATCATATAAGACAGAGCCCTCAGTTTTGTGTTTCTTCATTATTTGGATTTCTTAAAATACAAACAACGTGGAAGTGCGCGTGTTTTGACACGTGCGCGCGCACGTAGGCTGCATGCACGTGCGCACTGTCTTCTCTCTCTCTCTCTCTCTCTCTCTCTCTCTCTCTCTCTCTCTCTACTGTAAACTCTGCTTTTACATAACTATCTCCTCTGATACTCCATCCTGCCCCTAAGGGAGGATCACTATGACAATCATATAATGTCCCTAACTGTAATAGGTAGCCTATATTTAATGTGTAATGGCTTTTATTGTGACCTTTATGGATGTGTTTTTCCTATGGTATAGCTATCATTTTAACGTATGGGACTACTGCTGCTGGTTTCTAGCGCGCTTATGCTAGTTTATATCATTGTAATATTGCATGCAATATCACAAAAAAAAAAACTTTAAGAACTCCACTATGTCTGTTATTTGTTTAGCACCCTTCCAGATTCCACTGTGTGTTATCAATCAAAAAAAAAAATTTAAAGAAAATCCTCAAAATGACCCATATCTCCATTATAGCACATGTACTTGTGCTGCCCGTGTCTTAATCATTCCTTTCTACACTCTTAAAAGAAATGACTAGGTTAAAGCCAAAGAGTCGGTAGTAACAGCCAAAGATTGCACTGTAGCGGCAGCCCGGCGAACGCACCCTTAAAATAACAAACAATGATAATTATACAGCCACTTCCTTACCAGTTAAAACACCGCTGAGCTCAAACACTCACAAAAAAAAAGCACCGGTGCAGCTCTCCAAAAAGCAAAATATAAAAAGTCCAGATCCGGCAGAGATAAGAGGAGACACACTGTGTCTTCAAGCGCAGCGACTGACAACAGCGACCCGTGGTTCAACTCTGCAAAAAATGGTGTGCAATTAATATTATCTCTGGCGAATTCCTGAATCTCCTTGTGTTGTAGAACAGTACAGGTTCCTCTCTCTCTCTCTCTCTCTCTCTCTCTCTCTCTCTCTCTCTCCCCTCGCTGTGTGTCTCTCTCTCTTGTCTCCTGTCGTTTCACTGCTGCTGCCTTCAGGTGTTGTCGGAAATGTCGTGACTCAAAAGATAACAAATAAATAAAACTAAATTCAGTAAAGTGATGAAAACTCAGCTTATTGATGGAGTCTAGAAGAAGGGGGGGAGTTTTTTTTAACTCATACAGTATAATTCATATCAGATATATGTCTTCAAATAAAATATAATACAGTAATAATACTGTAAATGATTATATTACTGTAATTATTTTACAGTATTGGAATGTATGCAGTAATACCTACTACAGTAGTCTAATATTTACTGTGATTAAAAGTGCGGTACTGTGATTAGATTTACAGTAAGCATACTGTAGAATATACTACAGCAACTTACTAGCTAATTGCTGCCAGCTAGTTGTAGTAGATTTCACAGTTTTCTTCTTACAGTGTAGCCTATGTCTTGAATTTGGGGTCCAAGATGGGGGCATTGAATTGCGGGATATTATTAATATGCTATTTTAAGAATCTGGTATTCCATGCAGGGTACACTATGTTGACAATCAAGTTGAAATGATTAGTTAATGAATTGACTGGTCAATTGAAATAAAATGATACAGTGGATTATATATTTTGCTGATTGATTAATTGGTTTTACAGCAAAAAATAGTTCCAGCTTCACAAATGTGAGGACTTGCTGCATCTCTCATTGTACCGACTGACGGACTGTTGATCAGACAAAAGAAACGTACATTTGAAGACACTTAATTTTGGACTCCGGGAATTGTTCTCTATTCTCTGACATTTTGCGGACTAATCGGTTATTCACTGAATAGAGAAAATAACTGCCAGTTTGATCAAATTTGTAGTTGTTATATGCTTTATTATTAGGCTATAATAGTTTACAGTTAGGCTAAATCAATATGTAACACATGAAAAACAATGTTTATTCAGATTAAGATATCATATTTTGTTGGCATATAAGCTACTGCATGGTTTGTTACTGAAATCTGACTTTTTCTGTAATGGCATTGATTGAGACCCATGCCCACTCCATTTCCCATAATTCACTCATCTATATGGAAGTGCACTGGGTAGGCTCACAGAGGCTAGATGCTCTCGTGATAAAACACATATATGATCATCCGACATCCCCTATCAAGTCACAGTAGAGAGTACAGCTTCCCTTTCCCCGTTTAATAACCCGATGAGGGTCTTTCTGATTAAAGCCGTGCTCAATTGTTGACATTGCGGAATTTTCCGGATCACCTGAACGCACCACGAATGGAAAGAAGCCCTGTGTGCGAAACACCGAGGACAAGATCGAGGGCGAAAAAATAAAAATAAAAATAAAAAAAAGGAGAAGCAGAAAAGTTTGTCCCCGCGGTGTAGGCTTGTCCTTGTCACTAAACCTTACGTCCACACACAGAGGCCACACATTTCACTGCGTCTCGGTTTCATTTTTGCCTATGTCTCCATCGCTTCCCTATCAGCTGCATCAGCTGGAGTGTGTGTGTGTGTGTGTGTGTGTGTGTGTGTGTGTGTGTGTGTTTGTTTGTGTGTGTGTGTGTGTGTGTGTGTGTGCGCGCGCGCGCGTGTGTGTATTCTAAAGTGTCCAGAGAAGAGGTGACGCTGAACAATTGCAGTCCAACCATTATCGGTTTTGTGCGTAAAAAAGACACGTTGGCTGCTAAGACCTGCACGTAGGCTACACGTCCGATAATGGAGTTAAAGACAAAACAAAAAATCTAATTAATTCAGATTGTCTTGCACTGAACCCCCAGCTGTGGCTCAATCCTATTGTGTCCCCCTTTACCATAAACAGCCGGCTCACATCCTGTAGGTGCATTATTATTTGGGGGGGTAAAAGTTACATTCACCCCCCCCCCCCATTTACTTCTCCCTCGCCACATGTTCACCCCCCACACACACACACACGCGCGCGCGCACACACACCGCATGCAGATGAGCTGTGAGAGCTTGAATTGGTGCAGACATTGAAAAGAAGAACAAATGCGACACACCAGAGATCTTCCAGCGGTTTCAGATCCTCAAATTACTGACATGAAGAGCAGTTTCCGTCTGCCGGCACCTGTGCCTTGCTCAGTGGCAGTTGTGTGCCTTGTAGCCTATGCCTATTATGTAGGACACATCTTCCTAATATGGATATACACCCCCCCCCCCCCTTACCCCTCCCCAACGTCCACCTCCACCCTGTGTGTCTGTCTCCGTGTGAATAAAACAATCTTAAAAAATAAAGAAAGAAAGAAAGAAAGTAGCCTAGAGAACCTATTCATCCATCTCTTGGATGTTTTCTTTACTGAGCCGAGTCTTTTTTTTTTTTTTACTACTCGCACTTTTATTGTTGCCACAAATCTGTCTGTCCGATGCTGCGGTGATAGACTGTGTTATGTCCAAAAAAAAAGGAAGAGATGAGCTGGTGGAAAGTTTGCTTAACCTCAGAGATGAGTCCGGCCATTCTCCGTTTATTGCTAAAAAATAGTTTTTTATTTGAATAACTGACTTTAGGCAGCTTTTTAAAAGCTTGACAATAAGTAGCCTAGGCTGTACGGTGACTCACATAGATCCCAAGTAGCATTAAACTGCTTTAAGTTATATAGCGTCTATGAAAAGTGGACATGATAAATGATTTCTTACGCAGTTTTGGTTTCGGTGCCTTGAGATGATCGCCGACAGAAGGTCATACAAGATCTTTTTTTGTTTTCTTCTTTAATCAACCACTACACCCGTGCCTGCATGTAACCTATTTATAAATCAAGATCCGACAATCGCCTTCCACCTACATCCCATTCAGAGCACACGAGGTGGGCCGGTATAGCCTGATCTGTATGCGTTACAAATGGAGAAAATCAGAAATCTGCGTACCTGCTTTATCCAAAAGAATATTCCGGGGGGACTTCAAGAAACACAGGCAATCCTAAAGGTGAAAGCATGCTCTTTGCAGTGTATGCTGAAGTGCATGATTGAGTAGGTCGGGTCCATTCTGTCCCGCGGGGGGTGAACAGGGATTCCTCTCCGCGATGATTTGCACATCGCCGTTACATTTCCTTTTTAAATTGAACACCTAGACTCATATGTTAGATTGTAACCGCAACATGGACTGCGATGAAAATTAAAAAAAAAGTCAGCTTGCCGCCTCCTTGTTTGTGTTGCTAATTTCCTGACACCCCTATCCCGCGGCCGAATGGCTTCTCCCGCATTAAATGGAACTATCTGCTATTGTCTCATCAGCGAAAAGTTGTTGATACTGCTGGAGACTCGAACAAAAAGTGGGTAAAGGGTGCGAGCGTGCCCACCGTGCCGACTAACTCAGACTTAAGGTTTTAGATGATGTCAAGGCAAAGCAAAGAGATACAAGATACAAGTATATATGGCGATGTCATTTGCCAAATGCAGTGTCAGGGATAGATAGATAGATAGCTGAAGAGTCATCCTCCTTGACCCACCCTGTTGCAACAACACCCGGGCAGCTGTTTCAAAGGGGGAGGGGGAGGGTGAGGGGAGGGGGGATAAATCCTACTATTATGAGCATGAACGTATGAAAATATGACCAATATTATATAGACTATCATATCTTGATTCACTGGTTAAAGCTGAAAAAAAAACTCTCTTTTTTCACAAAGATGCCACACACATTGATACCATTGTTACATGATTCCACCAGCACATTGTCTCATTCTGTGCTGTCACAGAAACTGTGGTTTTGTTTCACGTGGAAAGCTCCTGAAATAAATGAAACCGTTCTCAAACAATGCACATTTTGTCCTACTGTTTTTGATACTTCTGGAATGCATGACTATCCCAACTACTTTATTTTCAGTCAAGCAGGTTCTCGATCCTGTTCCACGCGCACTCTTGACAAACGACAAACAAAATGACACAGTCATAACACGGTGGCAACCCCGTGGTCAAGCTATTATGCTCAAAAGTGATTTGCATGATAACTATAAGAAGTGGCCGCTAGATGTGCTGTAGCTCTGATGCTCACCCGTGATCCACTTCCTACAGACAACGGCTTCAACAACAGAAATGACTTGTTTAATTAATTGGGTCCCGTTTTACTAAAGCTAAACAAATGCCAAACACGAAAGGGTTAACTCTCTTGCAGGACTGGAAAATCTAGAAAAAAGCATGAGAAATAAATGTGATAACCCAATGGTGCACAAGTGTTCGACAACTGTGGTTGTTTAGCCAACAAATCTGATTACACATCATTTCTGATCAGTGTCTTTTGTTATACTTGGGATTTGCTACACTCCATTAGCTCTCGGTATTGTTTAGAATAGATTTTGAGATTCTTTTACTTGTTTTTAAAGCTCTAAAGGCCCAGACACACAGACCCTCGGCAGAAAAGCCAGTCGGACTGATCAGTCTCCCCGAGTTGGTCAAAAAATATGTCTCCATAACAGCAGGCGGCGCTAATCTGTATTGTCTCCCATAAATGAAAACCGGCAGCTGATTGGACGAACGCGTCACGTGGGTCTTGTTTTTCCGGAAATTCAAAGCCAGACTGTCATGGCGGCTTGTTCAGAATACAATCTCATATTGTACTAAAATAGTTCACTGAAACGTCTTTCTGAAAACATTTTAAGTGAGAAATAGGCCGTGCAGTTGCTGAATCTGTCTTCATTTCAGATCGACAAAGGTCAGTTTAAAAGATTTTCGTCAGATTTTGAGAGACTCTAGCCACGCCAGTTTCCGGGTTAGCACTCTACCAATCAGATGGGTCATTTGAGTCCGACTGCCGGCAGTGCCCGCCCCGCCGATTATACATGTCAAATCGGCCAAAATGAAGGACGACGGCACGGAACACACCGAACAGACTCGAGTCACTGACCTCGGCAGACTGTCCGACGGCCGATTATCGGCTCGGTGTGTAGTAGGCTTTATTGGTTTGGGACCGGCCTACATTGCAGACCCACTGTCATTTTATAATCCTTCACAAGATCTTCTACTTCTGGGTTTTAAAATACACGCAAATACACGGAAAAAGAAATAGACACCGCAGCCTTTTTAACAAAGCTCCAAAATTACGGAATTACCTTAAAAGCTATAAGACAGGCATCTTCAACAGGTTGGGGGGGTCCTCACAGTCAATTCAAGGGGGCCTCCAAATTATTGTTAATTTTTAAAAGTTTTTTCAAAAGTCTTAACATGAATCCAACATATTTGACCAGATATAACCCACTGCTTACTGGCCTATCACTAAGGCCATCCACAGCTACAGTAAATCCTAAGGATTCACTGTGCCACATGTATGTTTAACATTAAAACATGATTTATAAAATCATGCATACAATTATTAGCTTAATGTTCTGTTAAAAAAAATTTATGTATAAAGGGTTTAGGTCCCCCTACACGTTAATGTGGGCCCAGTTTATTATGCAACTCTAATTTATACAATATACGTACAGTATGTAGTAGAGGGTCCCTGCTCTGTCTCTATTTTAGTTAGGTGTCCTTGGCTTTAAAAAAACGTTGAAGACCCTTGATATAAGACATGCAGGCTCTGTGAGCATTTTTAAACCACAGCTGAGCCTTATTTGAATTTATTAAACTTGGCTTCAAATAACCTTATTCTTATTATGTTCTACTAATTCCCTCATATTTTGGATTCTTAATGGTCTCTGTTTTTACTTTCACCTATATATTTTACCATCGACTGTCTTTTTATTGTCTAATTTCATCAAAGCACTTTGAGCTCAGCCTACATCTTTTGTATAAAAAGTGGTCTTCAAATAATTCTTTTTACGATCAGTATTTATTATTGCTGCTATTTTGTATGTATGCGTATTCGTCACTGTCTGCACATATCACACCTATCACCCCCAAACATTTTGCCAGGCATTAAGAGCATGACACTACGCAGATGCTGTTAAAGCGTACTCCAGTTTATTGTATGCTGAAGTCATGTGTAATAACTGTCACGCAGCGGTGTTGTTGTGCAGAGGTCAGGCTTGTTTGCTCAGCATGCGTGCAGTGAGAGGGAGCCATGTTGCTGACTAGTGATGTACCAGTGAGTTAAGACACACAGACATCTTATCAGCAAAGAGCCCTTGAATTGTAACGGCAGTGCTTTACAAATGCCCCCCCCACACACACACACACACACACAGACACACACACACACATGGGGGCTCCCTGAGCATTTGCACACATATAATGAAACACACACACAGTGACCAATGAGTATCTTAAGCGCTAAAATGCATCGCTGCTTTCTCAAATATAACAACATATATAACACATACAAGAATGTTAAGTAAGTCATTATGTCCTTGATGACATATGATCTACTTAGCAGTACACATAAGAAACACGCATATTAAAACACACACCGATAGCCCCTCCAGCACACACACACACACACACACAAAACACACACACATATACACACCCATACCTACTAAAATGCAGCGCTGCATTCTTGAAATGTGATCTACTCACACACTCATGCACTCACAGCCATACACATACATGTGGACTTCCTTATATATACACACACACACACACACACAAAGACATTTGTTAAATATGCAACATGGCTACTAAAAAACAACATTCCATGCTTTGAAAAATGTGACACTCCCAAGCAAACACACACCGTCACTACTGACGTTCATTATTACATTATTCACACCCATGAATGTAATAACAGACACACAACACATTGGTAATACATAGCTACAACACAATGAACAGTGCTTCCCTACTCTCTTTCTCTCTCTCCCTGTAGTGTGTGAGTCACTGTTCAGATACTTCCTGTTACAAGAGAGCAGTCTTTAAAACAGCCTCCCTCTCTCTGTCTCTCTGTCTCTCTGTCTCTCTCTCTCTCCCCATTCCTGCTTTCCAAGTCAGAGGGAATGTCAGGCCAAAAACACACACCATCCTCACCCTCTCTCTCTCTTTTCCCTCTGAACCAGTCGGCAGAGAAGCCTCTCTGTCGGTCTGCAGGTTCACCCACTCAGCATTTTCGAACATACCTCACTGAACCTTCACCTTTAAAAAAAGGGCGGGGAGAATCTTCCACTGCCTACTGTACCAGCAGTGCAAATGCATACAACAATGCATGCATGCATTTGCACACTATTGCATGCATGGCTGCTTGTGTGTGTGTGTGTGTGTGTGTGTGTGGAAGACCCATACGCGCACCTCAGGGCAACTCTTATAATAGCTCCCTGTGATGTCCAACGCAATGACGTGCATTTCTCTTGGCAGCATTGATGTACGTTACTGTACATGGTCTGAGCAGGGGTTGTGTTAGGGGTTAGGGTTAAACTAGGGCTAACCCTAACCCACACTTAATGAAAGAGAGTCGATTTACTTTGAGCACCAGGGCTATAAGTAGCAAATGTGAGTCACAACCAAGAGACAATTCATTATCAGTATTCATTCCTCTTATTGTCTACCCTAAACCACAACATGGTAGAAATATACTTGTTCTGTATATTTCCTCTTTTTGAAAGTCTCTTTGACTTCACTTGGGCTCATAATTTGATCCGCTTTTCTCAAATATTATATATTATAAATAATATATAATTCTCAAAGTTGATCCTCTCTTGTCTTATAATGGCACTAGTGTAACGTAGCTGTCACAAGCACTCTCCAGTGCTGACACCCTCGGCCCCCTTGTGCTCAATTAGCTCGTAGTGCATTAGCGACTGCATGCTAATTGTCAGCTGGCAAAGGAGTGCAAGGAGAAGCCTCGAGGAGATACCTCAGGGAGGGCTGGGTGGTAGGAATGGTGGGACGGAGGGAGGGAGGGGGTGGGGGTGGGGGTGGCGGTGTGCTTTGTCGCCTAACCAGCCCATGAGCAAAGAGAGTATCTCCGAGCAGCAGGAGGAAGCCCACATCTCGCCATGCAACGTGAAATATTTATGGGATATCACATATCGCACTTCTTTTGAATGAGACAAATGACACGCTCTTTGGACTGTGATGATGCACCTCTCTCAATTCAGTTGAACAGAAATGTGCTTTGTAGGTATGAAACACACAAACCGTACACACACAGGATCCACGTTTTCTTCTTTGTCACTGTTAATTGTGTGAAATGGTGGCACCTCTGGGCACGTGTTGTGTTCAATTTCTCTTTCTTTCTCCTTAGCTGATGTTTCAGTATAGGGACAAAGGTTTCCCGAATGAATTTGTGTGGTTTTGAATTGAGAAGGAGTGGGTTCTTTTACCTCTTCATCGTTACAGGAGGAAGTGCGGCTCCCTCTCTCTCACTCTCTCTCTCTATCTTTTTGACTCAATCTGAAACAGCTTTTGGATCTCATCTATTTCCTGGTTACACTCTTCCCCTCCTCTCCTCTTTACATTTTTTCACATCCCTCTCATTTTCATCTCCCTCCCTCTACTCCTCTTCTTCTCTTTTGACCACCTTTCCTTTCCATCTTATCAAATTCCATAGGGTGGGGAGGGGAAGTGAGGGTGGATCCACCCACGTGAGCAATCACTCATGCTATTTTAGCGGCGTTGTTCTCAGTTGGGCCGCAACGTCCACCTGCAGAAAGCTCCCAATGCAACACAAATCATGTTGCCTCACTAGATCAGCCTAAAATCAGAGACATACAATTTGAAATACATCACAGCGCAAACAGTGTTAAATCATGCTTATAATAGCTAATTCAGCAGCAGCAGCAGCAGAGAGGATACAGATGAAGGTAAATGGCTGACTCCTGCTGTTGTTAGTTCAGGGTGTGTACAGTGTGTGTCTGTGTGTAAGGCAGGGAGGGGTTGTTGAAAAGTCCTCTCTGTATAAAGGGAAGGTGACTGATTGAGAAGTCCCAGGTTGTGTTCTGTTGCTAATATAGTTATGTGGTGTAATCGTGCAGTAATAACATCATAATCCCATCTGGAATGAGAAACTGTGGACTGTGTGCTACAATGATTGAGGCCATTTCCTGTGTGTGTGTGTGTGTTTGTGTGTGTGTATGAGTGTGTGTCTGTGGCAGTGCATTGTAAGCAGTGGTGACTGCAGGAGGCAGCCTGATGGATACAGGATCATACTGCAGCGCTCACATTGTCTTCAGTCCTCCTCTTCTTCCTCCTCCTCCTCCTCCTCCACCCTCCACCTTCCCCTACTGTCTGCCTGCCTCTCAGCAGAATTATCACTCTAAAACACACACACACACACACAGGCACACGCACACGCACAAATACGCAGGATCATATGCAGCCACATGCAAGTATAATACACATTCTCTGCATGGCAAGCATGACACACACTGAAAAAGGTGCACAAGCTGATTGCAGGAGGGACTAGTGTCCAAAAAGTGCACACATGCAAACACAGAAACAAAAGGTAGCTACACATAATACTCTCCGGCTCATTCAAAAGCAGCCATGCATGTTCAGAGACAAGGTGCCGCGAGAGCAAACAACAAGACAAAAACAGCCATCAGGGACACGCCGAGAATATCACAGTATCACAGCATGGGATTTCATCATCAAATCTTATGTCACTTATGTGAGTGTGTTGCAGAGCTCACATAAGAATCCCATGTCTGACTTACACCAGGCAAGCAGGAAGTCAGACAGGGAGCTGTTGTTGTACCTTGCCACGGGTGCACGCGTGGTTAATTTAACCAGTGACAGCGGACCCTGTTACATATAGCTTGTCACAGAGGAAGGGCAGTAGCCACTCCTGTCGTAGCCTTTTAATTCAAACACAGAGCCGCCTCTGTACTGTCTTCAGGTTCAAAAGAGACAGAGAGGAGGGGTGTTGGTTGTGTGTGTGTGTGTGTGTGTGTGTGTGTGTGTGGTAAGGGGGCGGTGGGGGGCAGAAAAGGTGCCTAAAGCTTGTGTATGTTATATATGCTTGCTCGTATGCCTGCGTGTGCTTCAGCCTCGTTCTATCCACTGGCACACACTGGGATTTAAAGCCACCACTATTGTGCTTTACATTGTGTCACCCACTGGCTTTGTACCATGCACTTTTAATGATGCTTGTATTCATGCATATACAGTGTCCAATGCAGGTGTAACATCCTTTTTTACTGACTTCTCTATAGCTTCGCTTCCACTTTTCTCATCAGCAAAACAAGAATCCTGCAATCATTTCTGTGAAAACTGTGTTTACCAAGAATGTGTGCGGCATTCCTTTTCCACAGGTGTGTATTGGGATTTAGTAACATGTAAATCCTAGATGGGGGTTAATAAATGCTCCTTAGAATTCCCAAATTTAATTGAGGTAAATGTTGCCTTTTCTCCTTTTTTTAATCTCACCCGGTGTCCGTTTTAACATCATTAGAGGCATATTGCATTTGAAACACATGCCCAATGATACCTTGCCTTGAAAGCTGTCACATTACCGCAGTGTTTATATGTGTGATGATGCTGTAATTAACATGTTGCCTGTTTGACATTGTGTCTGACATTGAATCTGGCGGTAGACAAGCGCTCAGAGGCATGTGATGAGTATGCCGGCGAGAGGCTGGTCTGGACTCCAGGCGACACACCATATGATATTGATTATCTTTTGTTTTGGCTATCTCTGCAGCTCCTTGCCCTGAAGGACTTAACTCACATTATTGTCTGGCATGAGGCTCTATTATTCCAATTTGGCGAGCTCTCCACCCAGCGGTAACATGTGTCCATGAGATCCCATAACGAAGGCAGCTACACGTTGCACTCACAGGGCTCAGTTACACAAACTTTTTGGAGAAATCGTCTCATGTAATTGGATGAGTTATAAATGTGCCAGAGATCCTCAGATCTTGTGATCACAAAAAAACAACAGGACATTTGAGATGAAATGTAATGTAAGTAATGAGAACATCATGTTATAGTATTAATAATTTTTTTTACTTTAACCAAACATTAATAATCTTAGAATGTGATATAAATAACTAGAGACTAAGCTTTAAAAAGCATATATTTTCTTGATGCTTTGCTTATGTTCGCTTCAGTCAGTATTATTAATTTATTATTAACTTTGAGGGATTTGCTGTTTCAGTTGTTTTATGTTTTTAAGGTTTTTGTGTATTTTGTGTGTGTATGTACTGTATGTGTGGTTGTACTCCTGCCGCTCTTGGCCAGGACACTCTTGAAAAAGAGATTTTTAATCTCAATGAGTCTCTTCCTGGTTAAATAAAGGTAAAATAAAATCAATTAATTAAGGAATATATGTAAAAGTGCTCATATTATGCTCATTTTCAGGTTCGTAATTGTATTTAGAGGTTGTAGCAGAATAGGTTTATGTGATTTAATTTTCAAAAGACACCATATTTTTTGTTGTACTGCACATTGCTGCAGCTCCTCTTTTCACCCTGTGTGTTGAGCTCTCCGTTTTAGATACAGAGTGAGGCATCGCACTTCTGTTCAATCTTTGTTGGGAGTCGCACATGCGCAGTAGCTAGGTAAGCACTGCTAGCCAGTCAGAAGCAGAGTATGAGGGCGTGCCACGCTAGCAGTTGGGCGAGCATTATAACGTGTTACAAAGTGACCCACGTCTGTCTCTGAAGTAAAGGCTGGACTACAATAGAGCTGTTTGGAGCAGTTTGTGAACAGCGTTTTCTGTTGGAGATGGTAAGTCCCTTTGGGGTGGACTTTGAGATTTTTCACTTTGTAAACCTATTACATGCACAAAAAAGATATATAACACAATAAAGGAAAGGGAAAAAGCCAAAAAAGTATAATATGAGCACTTTAATATGCGCTGTTTGGTAACACTTAAAAAGATGTCGGGGCAATGCATAAACATAAGCACATTTGTGGTGCACAGAAAAGCTGCAGCGGCATCTTGTCGCCTTGCCAGATTTTCGCTCCACCGTCGGTTTCATCTCATCACAGAGTGCAAAAGTTCAACTAGAACGAGGCATTTTCCAGTCTTCATGGGTATGTGTGTCAATCTGTGTTTTTGTGTGAGTTTGAGCTGATGCGAGTGAGACGGAAGCATTAATTAGGCCAGCAGTTTTCCCTCGTTCTTTTTTTCAGGTGGCGTAAAAAAGAAACTGTGCTGATGACCGAGGTCAAATGAAACCTTCAAGTGGTGATGAAATTGTTTCTCTCGTGTGCATACTCAGGGTTTCCAGCAATTATTCTAAATTCAATTTTGACCCTATTTCCATAACTTGAAACTGTAAACTAACAGCTTAAAAAGTGAATAATCTTTAAGAAAGATTTTGCACACCCAGACTTTAAAATAGCAATTACTTTGATTCAGTGATGCCAACAGGCTACATTAGGAGATACAAAAATGCAAATATAACAGTAAATATGTAGTCAATTTTACACATGCTCCACAAAATGCTAATAGGAACCATATTCCATGCTAACAGTACATTTAAATATACGATAAGACTTTACTTGAAGGTATCTACATAAGAGTGACATAACACTGTCATGACACAGTCATGACACATGGACCCTAACCCTAACCCTAACCATAACTTGTCATGACAAAAACCGAATGACACGTGCTAAAAGGAGCGTTATGCCATAAACGTTTATGACTTGTTTATAATGTTCATGACACGTTCATGACAGTGTCATGTCACTCTTATGTAGATACCTTCAAGTAAAGTGTAACCAGATATACATATACATTGCATGCTAACATCCATTTCTATTGTCACCATTGGTTTTCAGTATTTTAGTTAATAAATGCATCCATGGTGCTTTACAGTATTGTACGTTTAAATAAAGATGTATGATAAAGATGACCATGTGCCAGATTATGGAAGGCTTTAGTTTTTTGAAGCTAGGAAAAAGCAACCACACTGAGCGGAGTAAATTTAGGTGACTCCTAGTGTCATTCTTTTTGTTTTCTTTCAGTTTGACGCCCTGCAGTATTGACTATCCATGAAACATGATTTCAGCTGGAGGAGCTATAGAGTTCAGGCCCCACATTTACCTGCTTTGCAGACACTTACAAAATCTGAAATAGTACTATATCTAAAACCTGCTTACACACCCACTCACCTAACCCTCGCCTCAAACACTCTCACTCACACACCATCCCACACTCACTTCCTCCCCTGTCAGAGAAATTGATATTGCCACTACAACTAATCGTACTACTGCTTTTGTTTGACCACAGTGAGAGTTCTTGTGGTTCAGACTCACATCGTTGAAGGGGTCAGTGTTGTATTATGGACAACTTTAGGGCATTGCAAGAGACAGATTACAGAAAGAATGTTCAAAAGCAAAGCAGCACAGGTCAAGATAGCGTGCCTGGTAAACACCTATGTCTTTGAAACTCCACACCCTGTTTGTAACACCTTTCTAGTGTCTAAGCCCAAACTGATGGAACCCTGATTACATCACTGTGACATCATGGGGGATATTTTCTCAGGCTTGACAAAGCTTCACTAGAGCTCCAGAAAACATGAAACCACTTTCATGAGTGTAGCAGTACTAGTAAAGTAACTAGTTCTCGTAAACTGATCTTTGTGTGAAATTATCCCGTTAGTGTCGTTTCATGTTTGCATCCAGCCCCAGAAATCTCTTTCTGCTTTCCACTGTTGACCAACGAGGTCCTCCTTGAATCATTGCACATTTTGGTTTTGTAGTTTGTGAACTGAGATTTGCTTTACAAAGATTGAACTGAATAAAAAAAAAAAAATATCTATCTATCTATATCTATCTATCTATCTATCTATCTATCTATCTATCTATCTATCTATCTATATCTATCTATCTATCTATCTATCTATCTATTCTATCTATCTAAATCAGTCAAACCACCTGTGCCCCAATCTTGGAACCCATCAGCAATCGGTCTGACAAATATTTAGCCACTGGGGGCTAAATGGCCAATATGTCGGTGTAGCCAGAGGATATCCAGGCCAAGACTTCCTCTTTCGTGTGCTGGCTCCGATTAGCAACTTCAGACATGAGAAAAGAGCTATATTAAAACAGGTATCTGCATATGAATGCAGATAAATACATAAATACAATAGATTGGTCGGTAATCCTCAAAGAGTATACCTGTAATAAAGGAATAATATCCTTGTCAGGTAGGATCTTGCTTAGCTCACCCCTACTCTATACTAATGCGGAGGTGAAATATGTCACAGCAAACTCCATTTCATGTGTGTGAAGTAAGGCCAAGGGACGCCGCAGCTGAAGGAGTTATCAATTATGCTGCGCCCCCTTGACTGGTAGTAGTTGAATCGCTGTTGTACTTCTCCATGCACTGGCTCCTTGAATGGGGTGATGAGGCAAATCGGAGTTTCCAAACAGGGATACCCACCATCACCCAGGAGGATGTAGCCTGTTGGGGGATACCGTCTTGTGGTGTAAAAACTGCTGTTTTTCAGTATCCGTGTGTCATGGACAGACCCCGGATACCCCACAAAAATGTCCAGAAACCTGCCATTCGAGTCACATATTGCCTGCATGTTGATTGAGTAAAAGCCTTTATAATTCAAATAGTCCAATCTGTGACGCTGTGGTGGTTTTATACGTATGTGGCTGCCATCGATTGCTCCAACCACATTGTAGAATGCAGGGGTTCCAGAAATGTTGACAATACCCTGACCCACTGCAGGCAGGTCCACTGTTTGAGGGAAGTCGATTGCTCTCCTCAGATTGTCCCATATGTTCTGGGCCACTCTGTGGATGATGTCATGAACTGTGGCCTTTGGCACATTAAAGACACGGGCCACCACCCGATAAGAGAGTCCATGTGCCAGCCAATAGGTGTATATGAGTACCTCAAGCTCATTACCCCAGCCATGGTCCTGCTCCCTGTGCAAAAGCCTCTGTAAGCTGTGCATCGCTCTTCTGGTGAGGCGGAAATCCTGCCTCAGCTCAGTCTCCACATCGAACCACAGGCGCAGTATAGGCATGTTGTGGTGTATGGCACAGTATGTTGTTGGCTCACCAGTCTGGAAAAGAAAACCATTTCACACCATTAATGGGCTGAGTTGGATAAATCAAACTTTCAAAACCTTCAAACTACTTTTAAACCGTCTCCCCTTCCCCACAACAATAGCACATAGTGGCTACAGTTACGTCCCACCCCAAAAAAAAAAACATCGTGACCAGAACAAAGCACATAATGGCTACAATTACGTCTCCCCCCAAAAATAAAACACATCGTGACTACAGTCGTCTCCCCCCCCAGAACAAAGCACGTAGCAGGACTGGACTTGTACAAAAAACCCCGACAAAATAACGTCCCCCCTTCCCCACAACAAAGTACATAGCTAGCTAGTTAGTGGCTACACGCCCCCTAAAATAAAACACATCGTGACTAGAGTTGTCTCCCCCCAGAACAAAGCGCATATCAGGGCTGGACTGGTACAGAAAAATAATCGACAAAATAATACTTATACACATAGATATGTAATGGGTTCGTATTACAATATAATACAGTCCATGTAATATACACGAGTCCAGCTCGGCTAGCTACACCATAACGTTGTTTGCAGCGAATCCATACAGACCATAAACTGATCCACCAGCATTCGTAGGCGTTGTAGACGTCTTCTTCTCCTCGCATGATTTCTTCTATTTGTTGCAGACAATCGCAAAAGAATCACTATAACCAATGCAATCGACATGCGCACACTTGCAGACGGCATCTTGGATGTTTGTGATCAACTTGTCGCCTCTGGTGACGTAACAGCCAGCTAGCGACAATGCTTGATGACGTAACCGTAACCAAGTAGTGTCCGATTTCTTAGGGATATGTTTCCTCTCCTAGCCCTTAGCACTCTGCGTGTAGGGCCTAGGGTTAGGGATAAGACAAAGGGTAAGGGATAAGGGGAGGATTCGGATTCAGCCTTAATCGCCTGCTATAGACTGGTCGTTGGTTAGAAAACTGGATACATGGCTTGGGCTGCCTTGCTTTTCCCACACATTGTAGTACATTATATAAAAACAGTCCATTTACATTTATCATTGGGCGTGATGAATTGAAATATGATTAATAGTATACAAATACACATTTGGTCAGCAGGGTGGCAGAGCCTTAGTTGACATTTACCAGCTCTGTGTTAGGTAACATGTACAGTCAACAAGTTGGTGCACATTTATCTGCAATTGTGAAACTTAAATAGTTGTTTAGCAACGTACAACACACACACACACACGTCTTGAGTTGCCCTCCACATTTATCTTGATCTTGCTAATTATATCCAAGGCATGTGTGTGTGCCTGAATACGCAACTGTGTGTGTGACTTTCCTACTGATGCCACAGACAGCTGTTGTTTGTATAGCCCCAAGTGCTCAAACCGACTTTGTAATTAGCCCTATCTGTGTTTTACTTTACTAAAGTGATGTGTGTGTGTGTGTGTGTGTGTGTGTGTGTGTGTGTATGTGGGACCTGTTGCCAGCGCCATCCCAATTCACAACACCCTACCCACCCCCAATCCCTTCTGCAAAGACACACACACACACACACACACACACACACACACACACACACACACACACACACACACACACACACACACACACACACACACACACACACACACACACACACAGTTCCAGCCAGTAACAATAGCTCCAACACAGAAGCCATGTTAAAAACAGCTGACATAGAAAAGTGTTAGTTTATGACCTCATTCCAAAGGAATTGAGGACATATGGAGTGTATGTTTGCAAGGAATCATACTGAAACAATATTTATCAAAGTCTGCTCGCGTATCAAAGCTGCTTATACCCACACAAACCTGTTGCCTGAAGCAGCAAACTTGGCAAGATTTTTATTTTTATTTTTTTTTACTGTAATCAATGCGAGAGTCATTCAAGTCGCATCGATCAGGATACATTTGAGTATTTTGCATTATGGAAAGTTTGAGTTGAAAAACACAGGCCTAATGTAGGAAGGTGAGGGAGGAAATCATGGCAAGGCACGCATTTTTTTTGCGAGAGAACGGGGGGATGGGTGGCTTTTTAGATTGTCCCTCCTCCCTCTTCCTCTGTCTTTTTTTCTCTTTTCTCTCATCTTTGTTCAAGGGCTGCCTGGCTAAAACAAGCCGCCCCTGCACACCGAATGAAAGTCATAATAAATGAGCCAAAAGTCGTCGGCAAGACATTGTCACTGACTAGAAGTTGGTGTGTTAATTTGAGATGTTGTATATTATTATTGTGTAGTGGTGGTGATGGTGTGTGTGTGTGTGTGCTTGTGCATTTGTGTGTGTGTGAGAGTGAAAGGGTTTGTGTGCGTGCGTGCATGCGTGCTTGCATGGGAAAGAAATGACTAAACATACACACATATTTAGAATATTCATAGATTCAAAAGCAAATCTTGTATTGCTTGCTACACTATCTCATCATCCTCATCTTTCGTATGGATTTTGTTCCCTTTTGCAATGAATAATACATGAAAGTACAGTACTACAAGTGGCTCTGGTATATCTCTTGGTTTAATGACCACTGATGACGCACAAACACAATTTCCAACTCCATCTCTATGCTGCGAGTAGGCAGGGACACACAAAGCCTCTCACTGAAAACTCCTCTCTCTCTCTCTCTCTCTCTCTCTCTCTCTTCTCTCTCTCTCTCTCTCTCCCTCACAAAGCCTGCATGCCTCTCATTTGTAAATCACTTAAAAGCATGACAAATGTGCAGTGGAAGTTTCAGAGCGTCCCTCTTGAAAGCCTTCTCATTCAAGTCTCTCATTCGCACCCCTTCTCCGAAACACAACCGCATTGTACTAACTAGGCATATGGCTTGCCGTTAGATGCACGGTTATGGTCACTTAATTGCTATCAGGATGGTGGTGGCCAGGTCAGTGTGATTTGGCTGATTACATTCAGTGTTTCTAGTTACTGAGCAGAAAGGAGTTTTGTAGTTGTGAAATGATTTGAGGGCAGAGAGAACGTTGGACTGAAATCCAAAACAAAGGAGTCTTGTCCACAACACTAATCCCACAGGAACATTTCTGCCGTAGACTGGGAATTACTGTGTATTTCAATCATGTGATGGGCCATCAAGCAGGGGGTTACAGCATTTTCTGGTGTGTTTGGGTCTGAATGTAGTCTAAGCTGATGGCCAATGGCAAGGAATGTATATGGCCAACAGTATAAAAAAAAAAAAAAAAAAAAATGAGGGTAAAGTATATTTACACCAATGTTTAAAAAAGTCTGAGTAAGTAGATATCTCTTACTGCAGTCTCTCCTGTGGCAAACAAATGTAAAGAAGAGAGGTTGGAAAATGGTAACATATTTTGCAACCGCTGCTATTGTTCAACCTGCGTGTGTGTTTTTGTGTGTGTTTGTGTGTGTGTGTGTGTGTGTGTGTGTGTGTGTGTGTGTCATCATTGCAAAACGTGGTCCTGGAGACACGTCCTGTAGCCCAAACTGCCAGGCCCGAAACTGTCTGTTTCATGCTAGATTTTGTCACCGCAGTAGCGTCACAACCATAGACTGTAAATATTAATATTAACAGTCTATGGTCACAGCCGTGCAAGATGCAGTCACAAAACTTTACAAGTGCGTAGTTGAAATCAAAACAAAGGACGAGTTCGAAAATGGGTGTGGTCCGAGTAAGGGCACCGGAAGTAAGGGGAGTAGGCCAGCCCCTAAGTAGTCTACATCGATGACGTTCCACTTCTGGGATTGTTCAGGTGCCGCCTGAAATTCCGCCAGACGTCCCTCTTTTTATGCCGGATGTCCGTTACCTTCCGCTTTCTTTGTGTTAGCATTCTAAACTCCGGTGGATTGATGAGGACTATGGTTAACTGCTCCTCAGATCTCTACAGGGTCACTCCAGACAGCTAGCTAGGATATCAAATCTGAGTTTTCTGTTGCACGACTAAAACTACCTTTGAACGAGCACATGTTCCACCAAAACAAGCACCGTCATTGAGTCCGGGGCTAAGACGAATGTGATTGGTTTAAAGAAATGCCAATAAACCAGACTGGACCTGGGGACAGGCATTAAGAATTAAACTAAAATAGTCCATCTTCGGCATTACGGTCTCGTTTGCTTAATGTAGGTCATATAGAGGAATCAATATTAAATTAAGACGGTTTCATAAGTAAAATCTCCTTGTAAATGCTTTAATTTAAATAACTGTTTGAGGCCCAAAGAGGGAAAATGAACAAATGTTTTACAAAAAAAAAGCAAAGATTAGAGAAAGGTCTGTAAAAGTAATACACATTTGTGTGGTAGAATTATTTTTTTCTTTGTCCTATACCCCATTAATCATCTCCCGACCCTTTAAAGCTCTGTCGTAAAACATTTTTGTAACTGTTTTACAACTGGCTTTTTACCACCGGCTGGTAGACAAGCCATGCATGTTTAATTACATGTTTAACAGTATGTAACCATTCGCTTTCAGAACAATGCCAGCTGTCAACAATAACTGGATGTATCTGGCTGTCTGCCTACAGACTACACAGTTATTACAGACAAGATGAGACTTTTGGTGCCAGTCCTTACATCACAGACAGCATACTGAGTAAGCTGAACAATGGGACAAACTCCTAAAAAAAAAGCTGGACTTTCTAAAGGTTTTATTCGCAGGTTGTTCATCATCTCTGTATGTGCTAAATTGTGACTGGGATCACAAACATAGCATGTGTGTTCGAGCCATCGATATCTACCTACAGAAAATTGTCAGTGGTTGGTTGGAGTTGCTGCTGTCACAGGAAGTTATGGTTTACTGTCAAACCTGCCGCTGCAAATACTTTCTGAGATACTGAAATGATTCCTGTGGTTTTTAGTGCTTGACATTGCCAAGAAGGAAAGCTGTGAATACGAAATGATTGTTTAATTAATATGTCTGCCGTAATAGATGTTACTAGTCTATTAACAAGCTTTGGCTTATTTATATATCACTGTAGGTTTGCTAACTCACTTTAATATTTCTTTGTCGGTTCAGCTGTGACCATGCTGACTAGAGGTGCAACGATGAATCGATTAGTTGTCAACTATTACATTAACCGCCAACTATTTTGATAATCGATAAATCAGTTCAAATAAAAAAAAAGAAGATTTCTCTGATTCCAGCTTCTTAAATGTGAATACAGTACAGGCCAAAAGTTTGGACACACTTTCTCATTCAATGTGTTTCTTTATTTTCATGACTATTTACATTGTAGATTCTCACTGAAGGCATCAAAACTATGAATGAACACATATGGAATTATGTACTTAACAAAAAAGTGTGAAATAACTGAAAACATGTCTTATATTTTAGATTCCTCAAAGTAGCCACCCTTTGCTTTTTTTGATAACTCTGCAAACCCTTGGTGTTCTCTCAATGAGCTTCATGAGGTAGTCACCTGAAATGGTTTTCACTTCACAGGTGTGCCTTGTCAGGGTTAATTAGTGGAATTTTTTCCCTTATTAATAAAAAAGCAAAGGGTGGCTACTTTGAAGAATCTAAAATATAAGACATGTTTTCAGTTATTTCACACTTTTTTGTTAAGTACATAATTCCATATGTGTTCATTCATAGTTTTTATGCCTTCAGTGAGAATCTACAATGTAAATAGTCATGAAAATAAAAAGGAAACGCATATGATGAGAAGGTGTGTCCAAACTTTTGGCCTGTACTGTATGTTCTAGTTTCTTCTCTCCTCCGTGACAGTAAACTGAATATCTTTGAGTTGTGGACAAAACAAGACCTTTGAGGACGTCATCTTAGGCTTTGGGAAAACACTGATCCACATTTTTCACCATGTTTTGACATTTTTATAGATCAAACAACTAATCGATGAATCGAGAAAATAATCGACAGATTAATCGACTATGAAAATAATCGTTAGTTGCAGCCCTAATGCTGACACATGTGAATGATGTCTCGAAACAGTTTGTGTTTTATATTAAGGGATTTAAAACCATGCAAAATACCGACTAAAACTATTGGTTTCCTAACACATTGGCTGCCAAGCAATTGTTGCCATCCTCACATAGAATCCCTGACAGAGGTGTACCATATTGTCCATTGAGGAATCATGTTGCGCAGCCATTTACTACTGCACAGAACTCCCAGAGGACACGAGGCATGCTTTTTTAGTCTCATGAGCAATAAAATACAGGAGGGAAGTCTGTTGTATTCACTTCACCTTTTTAGTGTTATCTCTGTCTTAATGAGACATAAAATAAACACCCAGATGCTAATGGTTTATGTCTGAAATGAGTCACGTTCTCCTTGGGCTCGGCTCGCAAACTGACAGGGAATTAAGAGACTGCACGGTGAGTGATCATTTGGTCAGAACTATACCCCCCTATGATAATACACCTGACAATTTCAACGGATACAGCTATCGCATCTTCGCGATTCACCCATAAATATGCTGTGATGAAAAATGGATGAGGTATACTTTGTCGAAGGATCAATTATTTATCTCTGCACAAGGTTTCAACACCTCCATTAAGTGTCTGGTCACTCCCTGCAGGACTGTTATCTATTCTACTTCGCCGCAGCACACACGCCCGAAAGGATTTCACCTCACATCAAAGTTTTCAGCCTTTATTTCTGCACTTTGGTGTCTTTGTCCCCCCCCAAACGCTCACTCATAACACACACATGCACACCTCTGCTCCCCCACCGTTGTGTCTTTGAATGAGACCCCTGCCTCGCCCCCTGTTGTCATGTTAATTACCTGTTTGCTCTGTTTTTCAGCGGCCCGCCATCCATCAAAGCGTCTCCCGGCTTTTCATCTCACACAGTGCATCTCTACCTGTAATTAGGTTTGGGGCGAGGGAGAAGATGGATTTTGTGAGCACCCTGCAGAGGGAAAAGAAGACATTAGGAAGTCTCCATGGCTGTTCTGGGACCAGCCTTTAATGGTGTCTAATTGATCTGAGCTGTCATGGGGCCATGGCTTCATGTGGTAGGAAGCTGACTATCCTTATGTGTCATCCTCAGTGCATGAGCATTAGCTCAGCGCTCTGGCTTTTACAGTCTGATAAGGTGGATGCCTGCGTGTGTGTGTGTGTGTGTGTGCGCATACAGGTGTGCACGTGATTATGTGCATCTGCGTAGCCAAATATAACTACAAATTCTATGCACTCTGCATCTGTGTGACTAAAAGTTGGGGGAGGGGGATCCTGTTTGTGCTTGTGTCTATGTGTGCATTGCATTCAGGCAGTGACAGATTAGTATGCACTGTATTGCTGCGTGTAGAAAGGGTGACTACTTATGCGTGTATTTCTACCAGTGTGTACGTGCGTTGTGGCCGAGGAGAGGCTGTGCTGTGGTCAGAGTAATTTAACATCCAGATGTGCGTAAGCTTGAGGGAAATCTATACGGACGATGGCTCCCAAGCAGGTGATGAGCATACTGTCATAATGCAGTAAGGATGGAGAGGGATTAATATTTAACAGTAATCTGGACCGAACAGATGGCCGTTCATAAAAAAAAAAAAAAAATACGAGGAGTGTGAAGATGAAATTATATCAAGGCCAAGTAACCACAGTAAACAGTAATTTAGTAATCAAAATAAGTTATAATAACATCTAGTGTTTAGATTACAGCCTGTAAAATGACAGGGCATCCATAAAATACTTATTGGGTACCTTATTGGGAATGACATGGAAGGAGAGAAAGGGTTAGGGAATAAGGGTGTAACAATGTTATGTTTAAGAGTGACTTAAAAAACTAATTACCCATGTTTTAAATTACTGAATACTTCAACAAAATAGTGAATTTATATATATATATATATATATATATATATATATATATATATATATATATATATATATATATATATATATAAACAAGGACATATACACTAAGTCTGCTGCATGGTACCCTGTTTGTTCCTTGTGATTATTTAATATGTGCTGCTGAGTAATTAAAAACGTACATATCCCCCTAAATTACATTTACATTGTTTCAATGTTGATTAATGTTCACTGTCCCCTTTCAAATAAAGATAAAAAGAAAAGAAAAAAAAATGCAAGTGTTGTTTCTTGTACTTTACCAGCACCTATAGGTGTCCAGTAACTATGTCCTTCTTTATTACACTGTAGCTTTCTGGCTACAGTCTAAAAGCGTTACCCATCTTGTCATCTAAAGCATTCTATTGAAAAGATTAGATTACGTTAGTGATCAGATTACACGACTAGCTCCGAACAACCCTGATTACGTTCCAGGCACTTAATCAGAAGATTCTTGTCTATTACAAAAGTCCCTTCGTGACAGCATACAAACATGCAGCTAAGTAAGGAAGGAAAAAAAAAAAGATTTTCTGTTTACTTGCTTGTGTGGTGTACTGTTGGGACGTCCATGCTGCTCCGCTGACCTTCAGCATGAAATGAAAAAAGGTTGTGATGCCTCTGGTGTGTTTGGAGGGGCTTTCTCTTTTCCGAAGATGGACAGCCATGCATTATTGATTACAAAACACTCCTGCAATGCTATTTCATCTTTCCAGCACAGCTGACCGTGAACTGGGCTTTACTTTTTATTTATTTTTCCAGATTTAGTTTGTATTAATGTGTGCACTTTTTTTGTGTGCACCCCCCCCCCAAGGGAGGCTAAATGGTAGATATGCAGAAAACAACTCCCTTAGCTCCACATCTCACAACACACAACACTGACAGAGAAACGCACAAGACAAAAGACAAACGCAGTCAGAGACAACCTAATGGTTGTCACACATAACACAATTGGTTTGGCTTCATTTGGAGTTTTGTGGTTCAGCAGTTATTAAAGTACACGTGCGTACTGAAACACTTTGGGTTACATATATGTATCTCAAGCACAATAATGTTTCTATAGTGCGTGTGTACCTCATCGAACATTTTATATGTTTACATATTCTAAAACACTCATTGTTCTTCTGTCATTTCTGTCTCACTGTGCTCCACTCAGTGTTATTCTGCACAACCTGCAGGCTGTTACACAATATCTCATTGTAATTCTTATTAATTCTAGTGTCAATTACTGACTGTGAGATGTTAAATATTCATTCACTCGCTTATTCATACTCTAGATTCTTTTCCGGGCTCCTCGTTTGAAGTTGCAACATTTCAACAATCATTGAAGGTTGATTGTGTTTTTTACGTATGTTGTGTCTGGAATTTTTCACAATAAAGCATACAAATCTTTTGCCTGGTCATAAAGGTTCTTTTACCTATGCAGGGACCCAGCGGACCAGAGAGTGTTGCTGAGCGTGGCCTTACCTCCCCGGTCCCCCGTTGAGGATGGTCACAGGGGAGGACGCCCATGGCGACCGCGGCTGTCAGATGCTGTTTCAGTGATGCCGAAGAATGATTGGTTTCATGGATCCGGACAGTGCTCTCTGACAGCGCAGGAGGGGTGGGGGGTGGGTGGTGGGGGGGGACTCTGCCACACCTGGGAGAAGGAACACTGGCAGGATGTGAAATGTTACTGAACAAGGTCTTTCCAAGGGTCATTGTAAGACCTGTCAACCGCCCCCCCCCCCCTCGCCTGTCGTCATTGAAGAATTTACAGCCCGGCCTTGTGCTACATATGGAGAATATTGTGTCTGAATTTATCCTTTGTTTGAGATGGGACTCTGACTTAGGCTTTGTCTGCCTCTGCGTGAGGTGGTGGGGAATCTGCAGACAACAATGTCCTGGTTTGAAAAAGGAAACGCACTAGCCAAAATAAGCAAGGACGCCCTTCAGGCGATGGTTGTTTTGGTTTTTTTCTGCTCTACCTGTGAATAGTCGGGTGTCATTAAATCGCAATAGAAGCTTCTGATTGCACAGGAGTTTTTTCACTAGATACCTCATCTGCAAAGTGCTGCAAACAAGCACCGCATTTTCAAGTCTGACTCATGTCTAGCCTAGTCTGTGGAAAAGCGCAGCCAGCCAGTGTCATTTGATGTCAGTGCTGTCGGTGAGGCCTGTTACCATGAATGACAGAGCTAGAGATGTGACTCAACAACAGCAGCTCCCTCACTCTCTGCATGTTTTCCACAACACGAGTTTGGCATGTCTCCTACAGAGGTGGGCTTCGTGACAATCCCACACCCGGAGCCCATGACAATTTGAATGATTGATCGCTCTCCTTTTGACTGAGGTGAAAGGGAAGAGAGCAGACCGCAGAGCAAAAAGAAAAGCGGAGGGAGGAAAAGAGGGGCGTGAACAATCCCACAAGGTCAGAGTGATGTCCAGTCTTTTGTTTTCGGCGGTGAGATCAGTGGCCTGTTCAGCCGCGAGGGGACAGGCAGAGTAACTGGCGGCCTGGCAGGAACAGATGTTCTTACACAATGAACATGCATTTGGTTGGTTGCTTATTCACTAAAAGTCAAGGGGCTGACTTCCCCTTTTTTTTAGAAACAAAGAAAAATACAGCAAAGAGTCACGGCTTTCCACCTGTAGGCCTACAGTACATCAGGGAGAAATGTTGCTGAGGCAATCAGGCTCATATATAGAATGATTTACGTCCTGCTAAAGATGCATCCTCACACAACAGATGGGTATGTATTTATGGGCATGGTAATATGTTAAAGTTGCATATAATGCTGGTGCGCGTTTGTGCGTAAGAGGTCAAACACTCTTTTTTTCTTTATAAAAAAAACGTCAGGGCCGGGTCCTATTAGTTTGTTCGTTCAGACAAAATGACTATTACTTCCGGTTATTTTTTCGTTTAATTTCAAACTTGACGTAAAGTGTGTACTGGAGGATTTTTTCCTTGATAATTCCTTAAGGCATTACATTGCACTACATACAGTGTATACTACACTACATGCAGTATGGCACATGTGCTATGTTTAGTATGTACTGTAGTATCCAATTCTGGACGCAGTGTTCTGAATGGAATATCAGTTATCTACTAGCTCACCAAACAAATTCTCCCAGCAGTTTAAGTTGTAGAATAAACGTGTGTAAATTGACAATAGTGTGTCCTTGCTTTTAGCGATATGTCTATTTCTGTGTATGTACATTGAGAGCAACAAAAAGTCAAATTTGACTTGGCTTACTTGGCAATTAAAACGGATTTTGATTCTGAATAGTGGGAACAGCAACTTGAGGTCCATCAGATGGAACATACAGGCAACCAATGTAATTTCATAGTCATCAGCAAAGACCGAATGATAATACTACACCCCATCGCATGTGCAGATACTGTAGCCCAGAGTAGACACTTTTAATAACAGATTTGGGGTCAGGCTGAAATAAAATCTTCTAATGAAACGAACCTTAACACAAATTCACAGCCCTTTTTTTTTCTTTCAACGCTCTAAAAACTCATGATATTCCACCAGTGGCATGACCAGATTTATTTATCTTTGGTCACCAGAATACTTAGCCTGACAAGCCAGACCCACATCAAGATGTTGGCTGCAAATTCCATTTGCTGCCACTAGAGTGCGTCTAGATTTCTAGGCTACAGAATACTACATACAATACAATTAACCTACACAAATAGGCCTACACAAAGTGTTTTTGTCTCAATCACTCTGGACATCCATACTCTCTTGCTCTTCCTTTATTTGAACACACAGCTCTGCTCCCTAATGGTCTGTATTCCATATATAGAGTGCCTATTTATGTCAAATGAAAACATACGTTCTCTTGACTTCCTGTCATTGTGAATGTATGAAAGAGATGTTATCAATAATACCAACATGTTATAAGTTTCCAGGGAAACGCATGTAAAATGAGACATGGATCTAGTATTAAACATAACCCAAGTCATCCTGTGTGTGCATTAGTGTTTGGGTGTGTGTGAGCTGCCTGTGTGTCTTTCAGTTGGAATGTAAGATCAGGGTTAGGTAGGATATTCACCACATTCCAATTTGCTGGAAGTCATTAACTCTTTCAGATGCAGAGGAGATCTGAGTGAATCAGACTGTCTTTCAGGCAGATGAGATCGGCAGCACAGTCCTAAACAGGAACATCCGCTTGTTGGCATCTCCAGGATTATTGGCCTATAAATGACCAAAGCCATCCATAACTCATTGCCTCCCTCTGCTGGTGTTAATAGACAGTAAAGTCATTTTACAACAAGCATCATCATTCCTTCTTGAAAAATCAATATGACGTTGTCTATGGCACTCAGTTGTGAGTGCAATCATAAAATATCACACTATGATATTTTATGTCTGATAGTCCTTAAACCTGTGATATCCTTAAACTATATCACAGGTGAGTTTAGAGTCACCTTATTTATATATAGTGTTTATTGATCCCCAGTGGGGAAATTACAATTTACATACAGTTCTTTATGGTATTTTTTAATATGGTATCAATAATATTCCAGTAATATCTCTACAGGGGATTTATGAGTCACTGCAATCAATACTGAGTTTGTATAATTTGTGGTGTTTTCTCTCTTATAGTAGCTATACCACCAGAACTTTTCTTCTTTAGAATTACAGTTTGCAATACTAAGTTACTTTCTCTCTAGTTTGATTAATGTAATAATATAAAGGTTATCAATGACGATGACTCTTAAATCTTGTTTATTGAATGTGTGTGTATGTATGTGTGTGTGTATGTGTATGTTTGTGTGTATGTGTGTGTGTGTGTGTGTGTGATAAATAGGATCAAACTATTCATTATTAATATATCAGTTCTTTACATTTACTAATAGCTTGCCTTATTGCTATTTTCGGACTTGTTATTTAATTATCAGTTTCCTTTTTTAGGCTTTTTTCATGTATAATGTATTTACTTTTTTTGGGCTGCCCTCGAAAACGAGATGGTTAATCTCAAGGGGTTTTATCCTAATAAACACATTTCAACACACTTTTGACGTTAATACACTACTGTAATAAATGGCCAAATTAACCTACTAGAGGGTCGCAGGGTAAACATTTGCTATGGGCCCCTATTAATTCCCCTGGTTAAACAGAAAATGATTTAGTAATATGCATGGTATCATTTTGACATATACAGGGCAGGTAATAGCCTTATGCAGTACTCGCCTGTAGAGCTTTATCATTTCAGTTATTGTGCTTTGTTGGTGCATATTGCCAAACAATTGGCTATAGCCTAAGTTATAGTACCTCAAACAATCAGACTTACAATGGGTCTTTCGGGGCCCCTGAGGGTCTGTAGGCCTACAACTAAAACAGCTACAGGTGTCATGTAGATCATGTATCACAACACTAGGCTACCAAGTATTATAGCCTACATTTATACATATCCTACACTTAAAGTATTTACAGTGAATTATTTGAGAAAAACAAAAAAAGTATTAAAGTAGTAGCCGTAGTAATAAAAGTAAATGATAGAAATGATAACAACAAAAAAGTATGGTAGCCATAGCCTAAGCCTACTACTGAAATTTGGTATGATTTCTGTATTTTGCATCATATTTCAAGAATTGAAATGTGGTTTATTGTAGGCCTACATGGTCCCTGTGAAAAAAAACATTAAATACAAATAAATAAATAGCCTAATAAACAAAGTGGCACTGAAAGTGTAAATTCCATAACTATTTGATTTAGACCTGTTAGTGTTTCATACAGTAGCTCACTCCCCCGTGCTTAAAACAAAAAAAGTTGTTGTTTTTGTGTGCACCTGAAGATGCATGTACAATAAACCAAACGGTAGATGTCTCCCTACTCCGTGCAGCTGTGTATCTGCATGGGTACTGTCGGTACGATGCTGTACAGAGATGACCGAGTCGCCATTTTGAAAAGCAAATCGTTCACAGCACACCCACTCTGAGTACTGGAACTATGCCGCGGGGCCGACCTCGCAAACTGAGAGTTAAAAGCAACGACGAAACAGGTAACAAGTACCAAATTGCAACGAATAAAAAATACAGAGTATGGGCTATCCAAATAACCTGGTATTATTTGGACAAACATCTCTGTATCTGATATAATAACACTTCAATGTAGTGTATATAGTCCCCGGATATAGTATTGCGGGTGGGCTTTGCTTTGTGCGGCGAAGGAGTGATTGAGGCGGAATGATATTAATAACGTTTCGGTGGCGCTTCTTATTGGCTTCCAGTCTAAATTGGTGTCCGCGAGGGAAAGGACAGCGGTCTTGTGCAGTGTTGGTTAATGTACTGTTTTTAGACATAAATCTTTGTTTATTTGTAATTCGTCGTTAGCTTGTTGTTGCTAACTAGCTCGCGTTGCTATCGTTAGCTTCGAGGCTAACACGCCAAAATGTTGGCCATTGTTATTTTGATCCCGCGATGCACTGTTAGCGCTGCTCTCCAGCTGCTGATGGATCAGAACAAGTTGCCACACTCACGTATTGACATGCTCCCTAAAGTGTTGAAATGGGCTGTCGGAAAGCATTCACTGTGCTGGCATGCTGGTGTCATTATCGGAATACCATATGTGACGTTATCTCGGTATTAAAGACACGTTTGGGTAACTTAATTGGTAACGTCACGTTAACCACACTTTTCCTCGGATGGATGTAACGTTAACGTTAAGCAGCCTCACATTAGCGTTAACGTTACATAGACTTTTCACATTGGGTTGATTACCTATCAGTCACATAGACAGTCCATGGTCACATACTGTCCAAGCAATGCCTGTGACTGTGACAGCTAAGATGGGAGCGTGGAACCGAACATGCTTAGACTAACATTATTTGATAGTAGGCTATAACTGTATCTGTAAACACGCGACCTATGAACTGAAACCCAATCATAAAATAATATCTCATTGTCTATTTATTAGTCTTCTTGGGAGGCAAATAAGGTGAATAAAAAAACTGAATTTTACTAGTGTACCTCCATTATGCACCTCACGTGTTGTTGTTGAATATAGACTAATGGTAATTGGTCAAAGACTGCTATAGTGGTTGTGGTAGTCTACAGTTAATTTCCATCTATACATTTGACATATAACAAGTTCAGTCAAACCTAAACATACTGAATATAATATGAATCTACAATATAATTGTAACATACAAATACATGCAGGCTCAATTCATAAAACACAGTGGTGGAAAGTACATTTACTGAACTAGGCTACTACTAATTTGAGGTACTTGTACTTGAGTCCTTTCTTTTCATGCTACTTTCTACTTCCAACGTTACTCCACTACGTTTCAGAGATACATATTGTACTTTTTACTTTCACTACATTAATCTGGCAGCTTACAAATTAATATTTTTGCACACCAAACACATGTAGTTTATAAAATACGATGTTTTATTACAAAATTAAACTACCCAACAATATAAATATAGGCCTACAAGTCCAGCTGAAATGATTAGACCATTAAACACAGAACTGTTGATCGTTTCCACTTTCTAAAATGTGAGGATTTTTCTGCATTGAGTACTTTTACTTTTAATAAAACCTTTCCTGATGATACTTTACTTCAGTCATATTTTCAATGCAGGACTTTTACTTGTGACAGAGTATTTTTACAGTGTGGTATTATTAGTACTTTTACTTAAGTAAAGGATCGGAATACTTCTTCCACCACGGCTAATACATTATATAGACCAGGACCCCAAGTAGTTGTTGCCCTAATAAACGATGCAATACAACTTTACAACTCAAAGTGAAACAATTTCAAACTACTTTCAAATTCCAGAGAGAGGACGGTCATATGATAGGGTGTATACAAAAATACTTTTTGGATGCAAACCAAACAATTTCTTTTTTTTTTAAACATAAAACCACTGAACACAGCACCTGTGGAATTTAAGTAGAAAATGCACCGTATCTGATGTTCTTCAGCTATTCTTGTCACAAGAAAGCCTCTTGAACCAAATGAAGATATTGTAGTGTTTTCTCTTGCACTCGATCAGATGCGGATCCCAGTAACACTAAGGCGGACGGTCTTAGTGATGGAGAGCTCAAGGAAAAGAAGTGCTCAATCTGCTCCCAGGTCTTCACCACTGAGAGCCAGCTGCAGAAGCATCTCCGTGAACATGAGATCAACGATAAGGTAAGTACAGCACATAAATGTCGGCACTCAGCCATAACAAGTCAGTGAACACAGTTTTTAACCTTTATTTATTTATTTATTTATTTACTGACAAGGTCAGAAGAGTATGCTTGCTCTCTATCATCAGCACTGTGTTTGTATTCTTACGATGCCACACATTCAGATCTTCAGTCAGGCCAGTATAACAACATCCACTCCAGTAGAACCACACTATTATTATTAATTCAATTCAATTGTATTTATAGTATCAAATCATAACAAGAGTTATCTCAAGACACTTTACAGATAGAGTAGGTCTAGACCACACTCTACTCGCTGTAATTTACAAAGACCCAACAATTCCAGCAATTCCCCTAAGAGCAAGCATTTAGTGCAACAGTGGTGAGGAAAAACTTCCTTTTAGGCAGAAACCTCTGTGGTGAGGAAAACTCCCTTTTAGGGAGAAACCTCAGACAGACCCAGGCTCTTGGTAGGCGGTGTCTGACCATTCTGGTTGGGGGTGTGATGAACAGTGGCAATAATAGTCACAATAAAGATAATGGAAATATGACTAGAAATAGTAGTTGTAGTAGTTCATGGCATAGCAGGGCACTGCAGGGCGTTACAGGGTGTAGCATGGCATAGCAGGACGTAGCAGGGCACTACAGGGCATAGCAGGGCACTGCAGGGCGTTACAGGGTGTAGCAGGGCATAGCAGGACGTAGCAGGGCACTACAGGGCGTAGCAGGGCACTACAGGGCATAGCAGGGCACTGCAGGGCGTTACAGGGTGTAGCAGGGCATAGCAGGACGTAGCAGGGCACTGCAGGGCATAGCAGGACGTAGCAGGGCACTGCAGGGCGTTACTGGGTGTAGCAGGGCGTAGCAGGGCCCTGCATGGCATAGCAGGACGTAGCAGGGCACTTCAGAGTGTAGCAGGGTGTAGGAGGGCGCGAAGCAGGACCACGACGAAAGCTGCAGCCATGATTTAGGTGCCACCCTAATCCAAGGAAAACTGCTGGGTGAAAAAAAATGAAAATAAAGATTTAGACTCCGGGGAATAAGCTCCCCAGAGCTAAGTTAGTAACAAGCATTTCTGGGACGTGGATGCACGCAGATGGAAAGAAAGAGGAGAGAGGGTCTCAGTGTGTCAAAGGAAGTCCCCCGGCAGTCTAAAACTATAACAGCATAATTAAAGCTGGTGCAGGGCAAACCTGAGCCAGCTCTATAACTTGTAACCTTTAAACCAGTTGAGATTCAAATGCCTTCTTCAGCTCAGATGATATTTCACAATGTGAAAATTCAAAGCTGCCGTAGATGCCATTGTTTGTCTGAACTTTATCACAATATTTGGTGCCGTCGGCTTCCACAGCTTCTGTAATGTGCTGTTAACAGCAACATGGTGGGCATCCTCCCGTATTCTCGTCATACAGAACACATCTTGGGTTATTTACCTATCCTTACACAACATTACATTAGAGCCCCGGCTTTCTGTATCGCCACATGTTTCAGTTAAGCGGGTAAGATGTAAATGAGCACAGCCTCAGTTGAGTTGATTAAACAAACAGCGGCTCAATAAGACTTGATGCTGGCCTGTTTAAGACAAGTCTTGTGGTATTTCTGGGAAGCAAAGGAGCGCAAAAGCACAACCTGTCCCCTTGCCCCTGAACTTTGAACAGTGGAAAGTATTGTCGAACTGCAATGGCACAGTGTGACTCCTGGATGAATACAAAATCAACATGGAAGATAGGTCATGTACATAGGTACAGTATGTGTGAATGGCTATGTACAGTAATTCATAACACTAGTGTGTTATTTTAACACTAGTGTGTTATGAATTACATCACAGTGGGTTTGCTGTGAGCCATTCAAAGGGAAAATGCATACATTTACATTGTTGCATTGCTAGTTGTTTTTGTGGTGGTGCAGCTCAGTTATAGCTTGACTATAACAAACATTTTGCTAAGAAGGATCAAAATTGCTTAATCTAACCCCCACCCCCCTAGCTGGTGCCCAATAACAGTCTTAAATAGCACAGCAAATATTACACCCCCTTCACGTAGCTGTTGAATCACAGCCGCAATTTCCTCTGCTGCTGTGTTTACTGGCCGGTGATAGTAAAAGTAATTGAATCTTCATTTCCTCCTCCCATATTTTGTGGCCCTACATATGAAAATCCTACAATACATATTGCACTAAATCAAAAACACAAATCTTCATAGTGAGCATCCACTAATGAGTCAGATGGTTCTGCTAACCATGCTTTGTAATTTATAATAATTAGTTAAGATACTGTGTGAAGGATTTTCCTGCCCATCAAGAAGATGTGTTTTACACTTTTCACTGGTGACTCTTGGAGCGAGGATAACGGGATGGATTTGTGTGGGAACTTATTTTTCCATAGAGCAACAGGTGATTTTTTTTTTTTTTTAGGAAAATTACATTTTTTGGGGGGGCTTTTCTGCCTTTAATGGACATGACAGCTAGGTGAGAGAGGGGGATGACATGAAGGAAATCGTCACAGGTTGGATTCGAACCCTGGACCACTGCGTCGAGGCATAAACCTCTATGTACTGTATATGTGCGCCTGCTCTACCAACTTTTTTTAACAAACAGAATAATTGTGCATTCATTCATGTTTGAATATATGTCTAGGTCACCGTTTAGTGTCTAAGTGCGCCCTCTTCTCTCCATTTACCAGCTGCAACCACACACATCTTTGCCCTCTCCCCCTTTTAAGATCCATCTACACTCCCTTGCTGTCTCTCTGTCACTCACACACACACCTACCTTACTTCATTTGTAGCTGCACCTGTAGTGGGCCATTTCAATTTCAAGCCCACCATGTTCCCACTTCCACAGGCACTGTCTCTGAGGCTGAAGAGTAGCAGCCTCGGGGTCTGCCACTCTGAATAAGACTCACCGCAGTCAGAAAGTACTCTGGAATCAAGTCAGTCAGCTCCTCTTAATAGAAATGGAATTTAATATTGGGGCCATTTCTGCCTCATGGGAAATCATGTTTTATGTTGTCTGGTAGATTTCTGTACTTGTATGTCACATTGTCTCTTTCTTATTCTCCCTCTCTCTCTCTCTCTCTAGCTGAGACACACGGCAGAGCCGCCGCTAGTTAGCTTAGCATAGTGAATGGAATCCTATGTTGCCGGTTAGCATGTTGTGAGTAAAAGTGAGCCAACAAAAGACAAAAAAAAAACCTAATTACTTGCACTGAGACAAAAAATGCGTTGGCCCACCTATCTACAGCCAGGGTAGACCGTGATAAGCCCTATTTCAACAAGCGGTGGTGTATTCCTTTAAGTCAGTTATCTTATAATAATGGTAATTTGCATATATTTCCAGAACAGAAATCTCTATATTGGATGAAGCCAGGTTCCAAATTATTTTTTAATGTTGTTGATAAAACAACATTTTATCGAAAAAAAATTTATCGAGGGAATTTTGGATATCTCTTTTTATCACTACATAAATCAGAAAATACTCTCAACAGCCATAACATTTTCACCATGATTCTAGGCTGGTGGCCTATACTCAACGCTTACGTGTCCATTGTGTTTTTTTTACTGTAAGGTAGTACATTGAGTAAGGTGCTAAAGAAACACCTTTTGTCGTCACCTGTCTCCACCAAGAGTGAGAATTAACATCAACAAGGACTCGACTGCAGAGGGAGACGTCTGAGAGCTTTTACACTGACATTATTCACTACTCTCTTTAACTTCTCCTCTCTCCCTCGCAGCCTCATCGGTGTGACCAGTGCCCACAGACATTTAACGTGGAGTTCAACCTCACACTCCACAAGTCCACGCACACCACCTCAGACTTCACCTGCCCCGTTTGCAATAAAAGGTTCTCCCGCATCGCCAGCCTCAAGTCCCACATCATGCTGCACGAGAAGGAGGAGGTTAGTCACCTCGGCGGTCAAAACGTGAAACCGTCATTGATTTTGCATTTAGGAACAACTTGTATCTGTCTGTGTTGTCTCCTCTACCACCTCTGCCACCCACCCTGCAGAATTTGATCTGCGTGGAGTGCGGAGACGAGTTCATTCTTCAAAGCCAGCTGTCTCTGCACTTGGAGGAGCACCGGAAGGAGCTGTCGGGCGTCAAGGTCTACACCTGCAAGACCTGCGACAAGGAGTTCAAGACGTCGGCGCACCTCAAGGAGCACATGAAGAGTCACGTCAAGATGAGGTCACGCACGGCTGCAGAGGCCGATTTATTTCATTTGACCGAGTCAGGCGGAAAAACGGCTTGAAGTTAAAAAGCAAAACATAAATCCAACAGCTATCAAAAGGAACTATGAGGATCTTGTTCTAGGCAATTTAGGGTCTAACATCTACCACTGTGATGATGATACCGGGGGATCGTAGCGGCCCACCGACAGTGTGTCACACCTCATTTCATTTTCCAATTTGTATGCCAAATGGATTTCAAGGAGGTAGTGTTTTATGGAGATGGAGGGGCATCTGAAACAGCAAGGCAAGGCACCTCTAACAGCAGTTAGACTTTCAAGAGACAGTAACACTTTCCAATAAAAAAAAAAAAAAAGCAGTCCTAAAGGGCACAGTGACAGAATGACGCAGGAGATTTCAGTATAATTCTTTATTATACATGAATTCTATATTCAACTGAAAGTTGGAGTTTTGTACATTCTCATTCATTCTGTTGAAGTATACAGCCTATACAAGGGCAACGGCCCTCAGTGCTGTGCGCAAACCCTCTATAGACTATTTCTAATTAAAGCTAAACATTAGAACCATGGTTCAAAAAGAGCCTCGCAACAGCAACAGCAACAGTAACAGTAACAACACCAGCTTGAGAAGATTCCACTTGTACATTTATCAACTCCAAACTGCATGTGTGAAAATTAAAGACGGGGTTTGATCTAAAACCAGTATCAGGGACGGACAAACAACTGACGTGATCTAGTTGAAGGTCCAGAAGAAGAATGATGAAATCTGCATTGTGGTAATTTTGATGATTGTGATATGGTATGTAAAACCAACTTGACATTATGTGGGTCTACTCCTTCCGCAGGCTGCTCAGCTCTAGTTCAAGAAACTACAAGAAAAACATTGACCGCAGTGGGTTCCAGAACAGCTGCCACCACTGTGGAAAGGCTTTCAAAAAGCCCAGCCAGCTTGTTAGGCACATACGAATACACACAGGTGAGTGGAAAAGCACAGAAAAGGGATGACATCTTTAAGTTTACGTAGATATAGTGACCTTTTAATGGTTCTTGCTCAGAGGAATTACTGTAAAAAAAAACTTGTTGCGTGGGTAAAATTTCAATATCGATATAACAAATATTCCCGTGCGAATGTGCGCTTGTTCAGCCGTCTGGGTTCAGGTGATGTAGCCAGTAGCTTTCCACCCGCATGTTGTTTGTTGTTTACACAACGTCCACTTGCCTTGCTGGCTGAATGACTAATGGCGGACCGAGTTCATTCCTCTGTGCTTCGAATCTGAAACAGCCCTTAAGCTGATGAGGTTAGGAATCGCTTTGGGACACACACACACACGCACGCACGCACGCACGCACGCGCACACACACACACACACACACACACACACACCTTAAGTATTATTAGTACTAAAGATGGACCCAACCAACCAGGGTGTTGTGTGTTTTTTTTATAGTCTTAAATTGCTATAAAATACAACCAAACATGATGATATAAGTCTGTGTAAAATATAAGATTAACCGTATCTTGGTAAATTCTTCATCTTTTCTTTGTTAAAATAAACAGCATATCTTTAAAAAAAAGAAAGAAAAAAGAAATCCAATTTTTGAGTAAAAATCCAACTTTTTGCGTAAATGCATCTGCTTTAAAAGAAAAGTCACAATAATGAACTGGTCCAAATATGAAATGCTGTAACCAGCCTCAAAAGCTGCTTTAAGTAATGAGAATGTAACAATAGAGTGGAGTAAGTGAGGATGTCTTAAAGGAGCCCCCAGTATTTACCCCTATCCTTCACTATTTACCTTTTTTTTGTTTTGAAGTTATTCATTTAGATTCTAGAAATTGTCCTCAGCATTTCTGACTATTTGATCTGCGTTTGACCCTCCCCTTGCTCTCCCCTCCAGGCGAGAGGCCCTATAGGTGCACACATTGCGGCAAGGCTTTCAACCAGAAGGTGGTGCTGCAGACTCACATGGTGCGACACACTGGAGAGAAACCTCACCTCTGCATGTTCTGCCCTGCTTCCTTCTCCCAGAAAGGGAACCTGCACTCCCACGTTCAGAGAGTCCATTCTGAGGTAAGGGCACAGTGCTACAGGTTTGCAAGTGAAGTACTCACGCCTCAAATACCGTATAGGAAATGTCTCTGTGTGATGTGATTAGGGGGACTAGATCCCAACAAACCAAATGTGGGACAAAGAGTATGTTTGTGTGTGTGACAATGTTGGACACGTTACCATGGCTGAGAGCTTGGATCATACATTTAAATCTCGTAAAATAGAAAAACAAATAATATTTTTAGACGGCAGACATTTTGTTTTGTTTCATATTATATACTACAAATGTTGAACCTGATCCAAATCGTACCCTGTCATCTTCCTAGACTCCAGAGTTCATTTCAGAGAGCTTTATTGTCCCAAAAAGGGAAAATGTGATCTGCAGTTGGCGGTACAAAAACCTAAAGTAACCGAAACAGTGACTATATACAAAATGCAACAAAGTAAAATTCCGACCTATATATCTGCAATCTGTAGTTGAGATTCCATGTTAGAGGAACATTTGGGCCCAATCTTGCTCTCAGTGCACTTGCCTTTGTACACCGACGCATGTATCATTCCTGTTTTGCACCTGACGCACAGCGGACTTTTCCCTCCACAGACGCACGTTGGTAAATTAGGGAATGTATTTGTTCAGAGAAAAGAGGAGGCGTGTTCAGGCGCAAACGTTCCCTGGTGCTATTTTGCAGTTTCAGAAAACTTTTTTAGCTACTTGCGTTTCACGTTTGATACTTGTGTTTCAGATCGTTAAAATAGGGCCCATGAAGTCTTTCATTTTCAGTTGACAGTGTCGTGTCAAGTTTAAGCTTTCAATCTTGGACTGTTAAAGACAGTGTCGCTTATGGGTTATGATATCTGAATTTGCAATTTCTAAGTATCTGGACATAATGGACAAAAAAGACACAGGAAATTGGTGCAACCGTACAAACATATCGCCACCTCTTTATTGTTTCCACAGCCGGGGCGTTTTAATGGGGTTTTCTTTAGAATAAATTGAGTCTGAATAAAAAGCCTGACACTCCGTTCACTGTGATGATCAGTCCGGTTGAATTAATGCTTATGAGTACATTTAATGGCTGGTTTTGCCACATCCATTGTGTTCCAGTGCAAAAATAGTGTTTGTACGTGTTGGATAATCATTTTCTTTTAGGGGTTCAATTGGTGGAATGGCTTTTCACACTTTCTTTTAGTCTTTTTTTTTTTTAGGTCAGAACTAATTGAAGCGTGGATTTTGTTTTCTTTCTTGCTAGCTAAAGTGGTTGTGTATTCCAGGCTAAAAGCCCATGATGGGGCCAGCTGATTTAACTACTTCTGGGAAGCCAAACAGTAGGAACATTTGAATAATGCATCTAATTTTCACAAGTGTCCTTCAGCTTTCCTGTTTCAGATAGTTTGTCCTTGTGATTGACTGACTTTCTGAATAAATTATGGTCAGGCGTTATTCACATTAGATTTCATGAGCACATGCATACTCGGCAGCCAGGGGACTACAATCATCATCAGATGGGATAATAAACGGCACGAATCAGCTATAGAATATAAATCTATCCACTTAGCGGATTCCATCTGCTTCCCGTTATTAAACTTCCTTCACGGTTGGTTTTTCCCTCATGGGGAAACAATCGCCTTCCCACATTATTTATTTATATTTTTTGTGGCACACTTTACAGGCACACTTGCTCTTATGTTTTTTTTCTTTTCTTTTCTTACTGCTCCTACACTCCCCACTCAGTTTTTGAAGTAGCATCACTTCAAACTTTGTTTTCCACCCACCACTTGCTGCCATTTCATGTTGGTGGTTCAGTGTTCAAGCTATTTTCCCCTCTCTCACTTCAGTCGAAACTCCAAAAATCTGCCAAACTCAATCAAGGGTCCATGTATCTGCTCTGGATGTTTGCTTTCCCCAAGGCCAATTCAACAAACTCTACTGTTTTTTTTTTATTATTATCCAAAAGTCAATACTGCTTCCTTCTCATTTCAGATATTCAGTGGTCATGAAAGCACTGCACTATACTGTACACTACTGACACTATTAACTAAGGGTTTACAGACTTTTTACTCAATAATACACAATAAACATTATGTTTTCCCTACTTCAGACACATTATACAACTTTGACACTTGATAATTCTATGACTTTCTGTAGACAGACCAAATGCAGTGTTTTCTATCTTTAAGGTGATATGAGTATGATAATCTCAACTAATAGCTGAGAACGTGAAAATGGCGAGCAGGCGTGCAAAAGGAAAATGTACACACATTGAGACTGCTTCCCATTTCATGCTGCAAATAGTTTCATGCACGCTATGATCTTTTCACATCCAAGTTGTTGGTAACCTGTTGGTCACAAGCAGCACCTACAATAACAAAGCCTCTTATGACGATATGCAATCAAGCAATTCAAATTTTGGGAAGGAAGCCAATACGATCTCATCATTGTCATGTTCTCAGAGAAATTAAATATGTAAAATTTTGATAATTTTACAAAATTTGCAAATCATAAACTTGTATATAAGTGCCTACATAGCCAGGCTCTCCAGGTTCTCAGTGACCTAGTGGTTCCTCTTAGAGCTTTGGGTTCTGTATCGCGTAGAGCATCCAGCAGGAATTGTAAGATGCCCTTATGTAAATCCTCTTTATGACAAACAGCCTTTTCTGTTCGGGGGGATCAATATGTGGAGTTTGTTACCTACTAAACTCAAACGTGATCCTGACTGGGATAATTTTAAACTTCATCTGAAACTGTTTTTGAAGAGGGAGCAGTCATGTAGTCATGAATAATCTGGTGCTCCTGTTTTATGGTGATTTATTGTATTAGTCTGTGTTTTGTATTGTTTTGTCTGTATTTTCTTGTGAGTTTTGCATTTTAAGGTCTATGTATCTATTGATGAGTTTGTGTTCTCTACTGTCTTTTATGTAAGTGTTGAGTTATTGTATTTAAAAAAAAAAAGGGGGATCATCAAGGGACGTGCATTGCAAATTATCTTAGGCTATAAATGCGGTGGTGGGTGGCATAGGTCTATGCTACATACTTGTCCCTATACAAATAAACATAAATAAATAATCACTTTGTGAAATGGAGCTCCAGAATCTGCCTTGCTTTAATTAGTAGTACTCAATCTATAATCTTCAAATAGATCATTTATTTATTGGGAAATATAGGGATATCCGCTGAGTTCTACCAAGTCTGCATACGTTGCTCCACGAAACTCAGTTTGGTTGGGATTGTGATAGGCGGAGTCAATATCATCGTACATTTCTCTCTGAAATACAACATTTTCAGTGACTAGAATGAGTCACTGGACGGGAGCTTAAAAAGCCAAAGACATACATCCAGCCAGGGATAATGTCTTGTTTTATGTTCTCTTACAGACTAAAGGCGTACCCCTGTTCCCGTGCATGGACTGCAGCTGTGTATTCAAGAAGTTGGGCAGTCTGAATGCCCACATCAGCAAGATGCACATCTCTGTGATTGAGGTGCCCTCCAGCACTCCGGTAAGATGCAGAGCAGAACAGATGTGCAAATAGGTCCTTACACTTAATCGGCCCAGCATCCACTTTGAGTATACTATTACCACACTTATTCTTTGAAACAGGGTAGCACAGGTATAGTGTAGCCCAACAGCAGATAAACAGAGGGCATGTAGTTTCAATGTGCAACTATATTTAATTCCGAATTTTAAGTTAGTTTCAAGTTAGTTGCATTATTTACTTATTTTATTTAAGTCTATTGTCAAGATCGTCGGTTAGCATCTGTCTCTCTGACTTAATAATTCCTTTATAAACCATTGCTTCTTTTTCAAAATATGTTTTTATCTTTCTCCTTAATGGTAGATAATGATGCTAGTCATTTTTTCTATTGGCATTTCAGTACACCCTTTCCATTTGCCAAAAAAACCCTTCATTTGCCCTCAAAGAGCATCACTCTCTTCCAGTTTCATGCTGTTAAACATTTCTGATCAAATCAAGCAAATTGGACCTAACATACTGCCAGTCTTCTCAGTGATGGCTTCCTTTGGTTACAACAATGGTAATAATATTTCAACATAATATGGTGCAATTACTAGGGGAGTAATAACTAATTATCGTGTGCAGTTTAGTGATGTCAAAATGCAGTAGTAGACTCAGGCTGTATGAGCAACAGGGGAGAAAAGATTCAAAAAGCCACCAGCTGCATGCAGCGGGGCATTAGTGCCTGGGGGACCAGGAGGGCATTTTTCACCATAGAGGCATGAGGCATCCCCTGAGGGCACATTGTCTCGCACGTAGAGGCCAGCACATTTATCATCATGTGCTGCATTACATTATCTCCACTGAAAAGGCCACCGTAGAGGACACTTTATCATATTTTATATACCACAGGGCACGTTTATGGCATTTTTTTTCAAACATGGGAAGACCACCAGTGTTAAAATGCTACATGCCACTAGGCGTGGGCCGGTTACCGGGTTCAAGGTATGCCGCGGTTGGAAAAAAGTCACGGTTTTAAAACCGCTAACATTTTCCGTTAGGTATGAGCTGATTTTTATGAGTGGTCAAGGAGAAAAACTGCAGTTTAGTAATCCCTGTCCCTGCCAGTGTGCAGAGTGTGTGTTTTTTTTATTTTTTATTACCCAGACACATTGCAATTCCGTGAAACCGTGATATTTTTGCTGAAGGTTATCATAACCTCAGAATCGTATACCGGCCCATGCCTACATACCACATATCCTCAGACAAACTGACCTTGTATATCATAGCCACTGCCTGTATTTATTTTATTCTCTTTGTTGGCATGATACATTAAAGTGTCAATGATTCACACAGATGTAGACACTAATTTCCATTTTGTTCAGATATGCCCAATGCCCTGTTTATTTTGTGCTCCAAAGAGCCCCAACAATTAAGCTAGTCTGCTTTTAAACTGTGGCCTGTCCTGATCTTGTAACTGTCCCTTTGTCAAATTGGTCCTTGTCTTCTTTCTTCCCTCCTTCTCGCTCCATTCCCCCTCTTCTTCCCCCTCAGGATACAGAGGCGACAGGTCAGGCTCCTGGGGAGTCAGAGGGTGGCGAGGGGGTGACAGATGTCATCCAGCAACTTCTGGAGCTGTCAGAGCAGGTCAGCGGAGAGACAGTCCAGCCCCAACCTCCAGAGCCAGCTATTGCCATGGAAACTGCCATCAACCAAGACATCCTGCAGGTGGGCAAAGGACATTCACCCACGCTAAATAAATTAGATGATCACGAACAAAACTCAGTAGTAATCAGGGCTCCATAAGACCACTGGGAACCACATGCCTCAGACCTAACCCACAGCTATATTATTCAAATGTAAATCTCAAAACATCCGAGTGCACCACTTCAGCTCCAATTCCCCCACCCATACTCATCTGCAGGGCCATCCTGTCCTGAGAGGAGCTGTTGCCATACCAGGCAGTTAATCTTCCCACTCCACTCCACACACACACACACACACACACACACACACACACACACACACACACACACACACACACACACACACACACACACACACACACACACACACACACACACACATTTATATGGAAATGATTTGGATGGAGATCGGAGGACCCACAGTGGGAATATATACACAAAGAGAAAGTTATCTTCAAACTCACTAAAATGTCCCTGAAATAATGTTAGTTTGAAACCAAATTATTCTCTGTCAATTTGTTTTCTCTTTGGTGACTGAATGTCAGGATGTTGGTGTTGGTGGTGGTGGAAACATGATCCATCCAGAGGAAAGGAGACAGTATAATAATGAATTAATGAATATGTACCAGGAAGCTTTATAAAGGAGTATAGCTGAATACAGCCTCGGCTCTCCAACACAAAAGGATGTGATTATCACTGAGCTGTGGTTCTGGACCATGGCTTATATTTTTGTCAATATATGCAATGTTTTGTCAATATTTGCCACATTATTTCAAGCCATACCTCAAATTGTTGCAACTTACAATGACAATATATATATATATATATTTTTTTTACATGAATATATTTACTATTTTCCTAACATTTGAGAAAACAATCCGTTATAAGATGTGGCTTGCATTTCCATAACTGTAGTTGGTTGTACATGGAGTCATTTTTCAGCTGTGGTGTTTGAGCAGATTTCTGTTCTGTTTCTGTAGCAAGCTCTGGAGAACAGCGGGCTGAGTGTGGTTCAGCCACAGAGTGACGCCCCGTCCAGAGAGTCACAGAACCAGACCACTGAGGGAGCTGCCGCAGAAGGCAAGAAAGTACAAGGTCCCGACAAAGCGGCTAGGGAGAGGAAAAGGAGCATTTTTAAGAAACCTATACAAATGCCAGGTATGTGGGGTCTTACAGAACATTCACTGTGTCACAGTCACAATGAAAAGCCTATAAACGTCAAGTAAGATATTGACTCCTTATGAATTAGTGTTGAAGCTCAGTAGGTTTGCTGTTGCTTTTAAAGGTCCCATGGCATGAAAATTTCACTTCATAAGGTTTTTTAACATTAATATGCGTTCCCCCCGCCTGCCTATGGTCCCCCAGTGGTTAGAAATGGCGATAGATGTAAACCGAGCCCTGGGTATCCTGCTCTGCCTTTGAGAAAATGAAAGCTCAGATGGGCCGATCTGGAATCTCCTCATTATGAAGTCATAAGGAGCAAGGTTACCTCCCCTTTCTCTGCTTTGCCCACCCAGAGAATTTGGCCCACCCATGAGAGAGAGACATCATGGCTTTCAAACAAGCAAAGTGGCAGTTCGTCAAGGACACACCCCCACTCTCCACCTTGCCCCCCCCCCCCTCTCCTCCTCAATAGCTCCAGACACAGAAATGGCACATACTAAGGAAAGCTCAGTGTGGGACTGGCTCTAGTGGCTGTAATTCTGCACCAAGGCTGAATTTTGGTAAAGAGACTTCAGATACAGTATTAGGGAACCACTAAGCACCATGTCATGAGACCTTTAAGTGAAAATCTGTTATTAAGTAGTTTATTATTTATATAAACTGTGCAATCAATTGTTTGCAAAGATAATAGATTAGTTCGTAATGAGAACAGCTTTCAGTTGCAGCGCCAAGCTATCGACTGGCAGAAACACTGGGCAGCTGCTTCACTCTGCCTTCCTTTCCAGGCTCCATCAGGGAGGAGAATGGCGTTCGCTGGCACGGCTGCCCATACTGCTCAAAGGAGTTCAAGAAACCCAGCGACCTTGTTCGCCACATTCGCATCCACACTCATGAGAAGCCTTTCAAGTGCAAACAGTGCTTCAGAGCTTTTGCTGTCAAGAGTACTCTCACAGCACACATGAAAACGCACACGGGTATCAAGGCCTTTGAGTGTCAGTGCTGCCTCAAGTGCTTCTCCACTTCTGGTAGCATGAAGGTACACATGCGTCTGCATACAGGTGAGCAGCAGGTCCACTTCATGAAAGGGTTATTTTTAAAGCCAAACTGAATACAACATTTGAACACACCTTTTTCACTTTATTGGTTTATTCCTTATGTCACATTTGTATGCCAACACAATTAGTATGCACATAAGTAAAAAGGAGACATCAAGCTTTCAACATAATGTTTGCAGCAAATGACAAATGCTAAATTTGTGTAAATATAGTCTACAGCTAGAGCCCTCATTTGCACTAATGTGTTTGCAATCATTCTGTATTTGCTTCTTCTCAGAGAGATTACCTTAAAGAATTATCTGCTGGACATAAAATGTTAGCATTAGTTTTTCTTTCTCTAATTGCTATGTGATGGCACTGTCTATATTAGGTGTTCACTTTAGCTTTGGTTATGTGTTAGCTCCAAGCTTTTGATAGATATGTTCTCAGCTGTTTTTCTAAGGCTTTGTGCTTATACAGGTCCATAACTTTGTCACTTTTCCTTGTGCTGTAAATGGGTTTCATTTACACATATATTATCTCCTGCTAACTGAAAGGCTTTGTAACCTTTTTGTAGACAAAAATTAAATAAAATTATATGACCTTGCTTACATTTTTGGTTTATGTGTGAGTTTCATATTCATTTAGATTGGTTTAGGGGTAGTGGATTTTGATATTTTTTGTATAATTTGTAGCTTATTTTTTTAGAATCTTTTGCTGTTTGTATTAAAGTACATATGTCAGAATCAGTCTAATTCTCTAAATACTAATTCTCCAAAAGTTCTGTTTTTCCCCACTTTTCCTAGGTGTACGTCCTTTCCCCTGCCCTCATTGTGACAAGATATTTCGTACATCCGGCCACAGGAAAACACACATTGCTTCTCACTTCAAAAGCTTGCAGCAGAAGAAGCACAAGTTTCCACGGAAAACCAACAAAGCCAAAGTGTCCAAGAGTAACCTACCTCTGTCTGATATCCCCCTGCAGGAACCCATCCTCATCACTGACTTTGGTAAGAGCATGTGTTAACAGCCACATTTATACACATGGGGTGGTGTGGCATCTGTGTTCATGATTGTAAACATACTGTACACATACTTTTGCAGTTCTCCTGGGGATGAAGTGGAATTCATTGTTCAGTTGCTGTTCGTTTATGTTTCTTTGTTTGCTGCGTGGCTCTGCACAAAATGAAATGTCTTTTCACATGGAACACGTGTTGCTTCTTCACATGTTGCTTAACAGGCCTCATCTCATCCCAAAACCCCCGCTTGGCTTTCCAACAATACCTTGAGGTGGTGGGCAGTGACCGGCCATACAAGTGCCAGTTCTGTAGTAAGGCATACAAGAAATCCAGCCATCTGAAACAGCATGTCAGGTAAAGCTTCTTTATGACACTGCAATTCCAGTACAGAATGTAGAAGAATTGAAGCAATTTGAGGGTCAATACAAGTATTTTCTGATGAATGTGCTGATAGTTGATGCACTTTCTTCATATACAGTATTGAATGGAATATTTTTCCTGAGAGACAAGATACGAGGTGATAGAGGATGGTGTCTTTTTCCACACAGTGGTATTGAATGTTGTGTTAGCTATATGACTTTGTGGAAGCATTTACACAGAGAATAAAAGTGGCCCAAGGATATAGCCTTGGGAAACACCACATATCAGTGGGGCCACCAAAGAGGGACATAACCAACAACTACTGGTGCTGTTTTACAAGTAGGACTTAAACAAGTCAAAAGAATGATTGCCAACCCCTGTTTTTGTGGTTATTTATTGTCCCCAGAGGATGAACCCTACTGATTGTGATGAGACCTTTTCATCCTTCACTTTTCCCAGGCCAAAATTTCTCCTAGAATATTTGGCCTAGAGATGGGAAGTTTACCATTATGGAGTCTCTCTCCATCGATGTTTAACAGAGAATGGATTCATCTGTACTATTGGGAGATTCATGGAGAATCATCAGAATCAGTTCTAAATGGTTCTTAGAAACTAAGCCTAAATAATCCAGTCAGAGAACTACCGAGAATAGTGTGTAGTGTAGAAAAGTTTTTTTTCTGGAATGAGTTTGATGTGTTAAAAATAACCAAGGTGGGATGAAATTAAATGTGAGACAGAAGAGGGTGAGAAAAAAGAGTAGTTAGCAGATGGATAGAGGAGAAGCAGCAGGGTGGTGTTCCGCATTTTCCAGGCAAGAACAACCCCAATTTCCCATTACACAGTAATCGTCAAATCAACCTATTCATATACTCTTATTCCCATTATTGCAAATCTAATACTGCAATTAAAGGTCGCTTAGAGACATCTACCTTAACATCACTGGCTCTTTTCAATACCTGACATAAAACTGTTTTTACAAGGTGTTTTTTTAAACTATCTTTGAAATACCTCTGTCAGTCATGAATACAACTGAATATTTAAACAGTAGCACGAGAATGATAAATAGCCTAATAACTCAGCTCTGACCTATGTATCTCTGTTGAATTTTCTAGCATTTACGTTATGAAAACCCTCCATCATTTGTCTTCCTTTCAATATTGAGAGGTTAATCTAAATATTGGCACTGTCAACCCTGCAGTGCCTTCAGATTGCTGCGCCTCTCCATTCACCTTTGTTGGTAGCAGATTGAGATTAATGGCTTGCATCTCAAACAAGGATCCATATCTGTCCTATCCATATCTGTGACAGTTCCCTTGATTGACTTATTAACCTGGAACTGCAACTTTAATAAAAAGCCAGGGAATATGTTTCAAATTGGCCAAGTAATAAATTGTTCGCTTCAAACCATGCATAGTAACTTTCCACCTTGCTCCGAAGACGTAACAACGTTTTCTGTTCCTTTTGATTATCCTCATTGGGATAAAATAGTATGTTTTCAGTACATAATATTACCACCATTTTATATAACTTGGAAATGTCATGATTTGTCAGTAGCATTTTAAGCTACATCATTACTCATTGTGTCCCACTCAAAACTAAATACTGAAACTGCAGTTTCATGTCTAACTAGCTTAGTGTTGCTATCCTTTTATCATCCCAGGTCTCATACAGGAGAAAGGCCCTACAAGTGTTTGCAGTGCAGTCGGGGTTTCGCCTCCTCGGGAGTCCTCAAGGCTCACATCAGGACCCACTCAGGCCTCAAAGCTTACAAGTGTCTGATGTGCGACACCACGTTCACCACCAGCGGCAGCCTGCGACGCCACATGACCACCCACAGTGACCTGCGACCTTACATGTGCCCCTACTGCCAGAAGACCTTCAAGTCATCGCCCAACTGCAGGAAGCACATGAAGACACACAGGTCTGGGCTTTGTCAGCGCGTTTGTTCGTGTCTGCGTTCGTTTGTTTTTTTGTAAACTTTTTGTCATGTACTTAGGAGCATAAGACAGGTAGTGACAAGGAAGTCAAAAAAAATAATTACACATAGGGCTGGGAAATATATGGATATTATATCGACATTGATATATGAGAATAGATATTGTCTTAAATTTTTGGATATCATTATATCCTGATATGACACAAGTGTTGTATTTTCCTGGTTTTAAAGGAACACGCCGACTTATTGGGAATTTAGCTTATTCACTGTAACCCCCAGAGTTAGACAAGTTGATACATACCCTTCTCATCTCCGTGCGTGCTGTAACGCTGTCTGACACCTCCAGCATTAGCTTAGCCCAGCACAGATCCTGCAGGTAACTGGTTCCAACTAGCCTACTGCTCCGAATTGTGACAAAAGTGACAAAATAACGCCAACATGTTCCTATTTACATGTTGTGATTTGTATAGTCACAGCGTGTTAAAAAAACAACGTAACATGAGACACAGCCATCTTCTAACAGTAAACAAACTGGGAACTATATTCTCAGACAGGCTTGCTGCGAGCATATCACTCCGCCCAAGTACTATATTCTTCCGCCTGAGAATATAGTTCCCGGTTTGTTTACGGTTAGAAGACGGCTGTGTCTCATGTTACGTTGTTTTTTGTACACGCTGTCACTCTACAAATCACAACATGTAAATAGGAACATGCTGTTATTTTGTCACTTATTCGGAACAGTAGGATTACTGGAACCATTCACCTGCATGTTCTGTGATGGGCTGATGCCGCTGGAGCCGTCAGACAGCCTTACAGCACGCACGGAGATGACCTGACTTGTCTAACTCTGGGGGTTAGGGTGAATAAGCTAAATTCCCAATAAATCGGCATGTTCCTTTAAAGTCTGCATTATAATAAAGTGATGTTGTTTTCTGAATTCACCAGAGTGTTCTAGCTGTTATCGCGATAACGATATCACTTGCGATAAATAAACAGATATTATAGTGTACTCAGTTCTGCATTTCTGCTGCTTTCAGTATTCTGCTAAAACACAACAAATTGCTTGTTGAATTTAAAACAAATGAAAGGAAATAATTTCCAACATTATTTTATTGAACAAATTGAACATTGAATTGAATATAGAAGACATGACACGAAAGAATGACTAACATTTAGCTCTCTGAGTGTCTTTCGCAGCCTTTCGCGATGTGTTTATTGCAGCAGTTGATATTGCAATAATGATTTAAAAAGTAGCATATGTTGTGCAGCCCTATCCTTTACCCACTTAGTCATTATATCCACATTACTGATGATTATTTATAAAAAATCGCATTGTGTAAATGTTTTTTGAAAGTCAACCCTACAATCTCGCCGCAATATTGACATGGATGTATTTGGTCAACAATATCGTGATTTTGGATTTTCTCCATATCGCCCAGCTCTAATTACACACTAATATATAAAATCTAAGTCCTGTCTTTCTTGTTCAAACCATACCAGGTATGAGCTGGCCCAGCAGCTGCAGCCCCAGTCAACAGATGACCCGTTAGGAGGGGGCACTGTGGCCCATGATATGCAGGTGGAAATAGAGGGAGATTCCCTCCAGCAACCATCTGCTACCTCTGCAGAGCAGCAAAGTATGCTGGGACTGGGCCAGACAGAGGTTGTGAATGGAAGTCAACAAGTGACATTGGAGGCACCGCTGACTGACCAACCCCTTGTACAAGGAGAAGGTAAGCTGCAGTGTCACATCATAGATGGATTACTGAACAGGCCTGCCAGGTATAGGGCCAGGGTCCCTAGACCAGATCGTCTGTATGGATGAACTGTTTAGATTTCTTTGTTGGAAAGTCAAACAAATGTCTCTAAAGAGACACAAAAGGACTACAAATGGGTGCAAAATGACTGTGAGGAGACAGAAAACGATGACAAAGAGACACACATTACCACAGAGATGCAAACTTATTGAAACGTAAACACATTTTTTTATGTCAAAAAGAAAGAAAGAAATTGGACAAAAATATGTTGCGATTTTGTTGCAATGATAATTTCTGGCTTTTGAAAAAAGTGTCAGACAATGGAAACCTCTCAATCCACTCTGCAGCATGATCAACCTCTCCATGGTCTATCTGTCAGTGTGTTCAGTATACACTATAACACTCCAGTCCCCGAAAAATATGACTGAATACTCTACTTTTCAGTGGAGCTTCAGCACTTTAAGGAGAGTAATAGCATGGCATGGCTCTAATCCATCTCCAAAGACCAGGACCCGGTCTCTGAAAATAGAGCTCATCACTGTCCTTCAGAAACAAGCAGATCACTGAAAACTTTTCCACAATTCACTTTTTGTTTCCAGTTTAGAATTGGCTTTTCTTAAACTACCTCAGTTTAAAAATGCATGTCTTGTGGTCAGGTTCAGTACTCCTGACCTCAGCTATCTATATTTGATTACATTTTAATGCGTAGACTGTAATTTATCCTCCATACAAAGGTTTAAAGGAGTTCGACAAGTCCATAGAATGTAGTATTTTCATATTGTTCCCAAAATCAGCACCTACAGCAGTAAGCTACACCTAATCTGTAGTTAATATAAGCAATTCTTTGTACACACAAGAAACTGTTTATATGGATAAGTGACCCGTGGAGGTGCAGTGGGCAAACACCAACAAAGATGGAGACAAAAATAACAACAAGACCAGAACAGTTTCACTTTAAGTCCACAGTACTTTTTTTTTAAACCTGAACTAGATGCAGAACAGTCAAGTTGTCCTCTCCATCCATCTTTGTCTTTGTGAGTATCAAACTAATCTCATTGTAATCTCAATGCATCTCTTTCTCTGTGGCGACAGACTCATATGTGACTACCCAGCATGCTTTGCCTCAGAATATCAGCCAGTTTGAGTCACCAGCACTTCCTCAGCCTGCTTTTGACCAGCAAGCTCTAACGCAAGGTACAAACACACACACCTTCTGTCTCACCCATTTCACTCACGTAGGCTTTTCCATTTTCAAACTATTATGTCCGTAATGTATGAAAATACACTATTGAGTGTCAATCAATCAATCAGTTTACTTGTCATGCGAAATAATCTAATTTAAGTAAAATATGATCCTGTCAGTTCCTTCAAGTTATGCATTAAACACAGTTATAATAATACAATATGTGTAATAGTGGCTGTTTCTGATTGAAAATGTATTGATTATTAGTAATAATGAGCTGTAGCGAGTCACTTATCGTTTCAGTAATTGCCCTGCAGTGTTTTCGGCTGTAAGAGTTAAATTATTGCGCTGTGTGCAAATGTTGGCCTCAAGAAATTCACCTTGGTAATAACATTTTTCACTTTGGATTATCGTTAAAAAGAAATAAATCAAACAGAAACCTTAATGATAGAATAAACTGTGTCGTCTGTCAGAGGAGACAGCAGCTGTTGGCTTTGGGGGAAAAGCCAGACTCGCAACAATTCAAACAACAGTTAATTCAGTCGTAGAGAGATACAAGACACTTTCACAGATGGCACATGTACTGTCTGCTCACTTTCTTCACTCTCCATTGTATAACTCTTAGTCCAGTGTAGTGTTCTCAAACATATGGTTGCTACTTTACTTCCACCAAATAACTCAACCAGTTTGCACCATGCCTACTGATTGTTGTTGGCAGCCTGAATTCTGGGGAATCATAATGGTGGGCAGATCTACCTTTTCCATTCTCTCAGGAGGCACTACAACCTTTTTATCTGTCCAGAACAGACCTGGAATTTCATCATTTTTGGGATGAGGACCACATGGCCCCGAGGCCCATCAAATGTGCCTGGGCAAGAGGACTCTTAAGCACCTATTCCTATTTAACCCCCAGTACACCACTGCCATGTGTAAAGCATTATTATTAGGGCCGGGACCATATCCTTTTGTCCCGATTTGTTTCTTTCACGATACGTTGACGACACGTAACCATGGTAACCCCTGCCAAACTCCGCTCTAGCGGCTTCGCCAGACACTGCTTATATTACTGAGAGTTGAATAACTAGAAATTAAAATTTTTAGAAATGTAAATTAGAGCGTTATTGACGTTACAGAGCTCCTTGGTTTCTGTCCATTTGTCTGTTATGAATGTTGTCGTTACTACCGCATTGCATTGTGGGATATTTATGACAGCGTAGTGTCCAGTATAGCATACTGTAATATTTTACCAGAAATAGTATGCAAATTCGCACACTATTGGTTTCGGACATACTAAAACATCTCACATACTGTTTCAGCCTACTAACTAGCATGTCAGTATGGAATTTCGGACACCGCCTATGAATAGCGAACTCTCAGACCGCCAAACTGCTAACATGTTAAAAATAGCAAAAAGGAACTTTGGACTGTTTTCCTTTTGTGGGTTAAGCAGGAGTTACTTTTGTTCTGAATTTTTCAGATGATTGCACAATGCGCGTTTGAAATTTGAAGTCGTAGCTTTGAATGGTTGAAAACAGATTTTAAAATTTCATTGAGATAGAAACAGCCTTTCAGTTAGATATCAACTGAATATTTAAACACAGATATTCTCAACACATAAATGAGCCCTTAGATGGATAACTTATTTGACTGCGCGTGGCTTGAATACATTTATTGTAATTTGTCGTCTGCCACATTAATGTAATGTAATAACTTTATGCCCATGCGTGCACAATAAAAAATAACAAGCGATACACAAATCAGATAGCTCACAGCAGACAGCACTATGCACAATATACTGCTACAATAATATAACACTTACACCCAAACCCACCCATACTCCAAGATAACATTAGTGTGGCTCAGAAGCCCACCTAGCTACTAAATAAAAAATAAAATAAAAAACGAGCACTATATAAAAACAATATATGAATACAATCAATGTCTAATACTCTAATCTAATACTGTATCTGAAGTCTGTTTCCTGAAATTCAGCCTTGGTGCAGAATTACAGCCACTAGAGCCAGTCCCACAATGAGCTTTCCTTAGTATGTGCCATTTCTGTGTCTGGAGCTATTGAGGAGGAGAGGGGGGGGGTGTGGCCTTGACCAACTGCCACTTTGCTCGTTAGGCAGGCTGGGGGAACGCATATTAATGTTAAAAAACCTCATAAAGTGAAATTTTCATGCCATGGGACCTTTCAATAAATAAAAAGCAGACCATCATTGATACACCTGAAAACAGGTGTAACTAAAGCTGTCAATGGAGTCAAAAGTACAATATTTCTCTCTGAAATGTAGCGGAGTAGAAGTAGAAAGTAGCATGAAAAGAAATATAAAGGACAAGCATCTCAAATTTGTATGTACTTAGTTTACATTCCAACACTGTGCTACAGTATCAATCACATTGCTGACTGACAATATGTGAACACACTGTTAGGTTACAGTAACACTGAAGCAACAGTTAAATGCTCTCTTTTCACCGGTCTTTCCAATTATTTTTTTTTGTAGGCAGTTTACGCACAGATTTCTAACAATAACTTTGACTCAAGGCTGTACATCATCTAACATCTTTCTGCTGCAGGATGTAATCCATTGGCTGGTCAGCAATGATTGCTAGCAGTTTCAATGAATCATTTCAAATCAATAAAAGCCATTCTCCCTGCTGGCGAGCTAAGTTGTGCGGAAGTTGGATTAACACAAATGCGCACCTAGATTTCATAGTTTGCAATTATTATTTTTGCTGAGAGCAATATTTGTGCTTTATTGACTTATTAACTGCTTTTGTGCTGAGTTGTAGTTCCACTTTTGCTGTGAAATGCTGTGGCATCAGGCATTCTGCCTCTTTAAGGCTGGATGTTTCTATTCTCAATGTTTCCATTGCTTACAATACTGCATTATAGTATCTAGCATTTATAAATGTATCATTGCAAAGTGTATTAGCCAAAAACTGTTGAACGATTTAATTTTTTTTAAATTTCTTATAGAGCCAGCAGTTTAGTCAGCCAATGCTAGTGCCTTTTAATCTGATCAATAACTCAAGATACTGATTGTTCTCTGTTGGCTCCCTTCAGGCTTCACCATCACTGAATCGAGCTACAATCAGTCTCAGTTCTCCACCGTCCAGCAGCTGCAGGATTCCAGCACCCTGGAGTCTCAAGCCCTGTCTTCCAGCTATCACCCCCCGAATCTGCTCCATGTTTCCAGTGCTGAGGTGGTGAGTCCTGGGCCTCCACGTGTGCCCTTAGCCCTCTCCTACCCGCACTTGGACTTTAATGCTCAGATTTAGAACGCTGATTTATTGCAGGACATGAGAGTGAAATCAATCAAACAGAAGACACTTGAAACTAATAATGTCCTTGTAAATGTATTTCTATCTGCATAAAGGTGAGTACATGTTGATGATTTGTCTTTTTTAATCTAGACAAATGGGCTTCTTCAGCAGAGCAGTCAGGATGAGCTTCAACTGACCACTGAAACACAGGACTACCAGGAAGACAGCGAGGACAACTGCAAGAGAGCCTACAGGTTATTTCGTGTTAAAAAAAAGTTTTTTTTGTGTGTGTGTGTATGTGTGTGTTTTTGTGTGTGTGTGTGTGTGTGTGTGTGTGTGTGTGTGTGTGTGTGTGTGTGTGTGTGTGTGTGTGTGTGTGTGTGTGTGTGTGAGAGAGTCCGTCCGGTCAAGAGTAATTGCAGTGTCATAGCAGGTCTAAACAGGATCTAAATACAGAGACTTGGACAGGTATGCACAAGCACTGAATTGGTCCGAAAATAAGAAGTTAGTTAGTTAAATAGAAGTTTTTATTTATTTTAATGTTACAAACAGCTGGTTGAAAAAACATTTGACTCGGTACACATACCCCTAGGTTCATTTTGCGCCGGAATTGTCCTTTAATTTAAATGCGACACTTTCATCTAAAAAGATATGAAAATAATATTTTCTTTTAAAGGTGTTAAAAACAACAGCCTACCTTGTGTTTATTAGAATTATTTTCAAATAAAATAATTTTCTTTATGAAAACAATATTTGGTATTTTCTCCAAAAATTTGTCTTGAAAAAGGGGGGGGGGTTGTTTTATAATCAGGGTCATCTTATAGTTGGACCAATACGGTACTTCAAGAAGTTTTTACCCATGTTTTTTTAATATTGCTTTAATGAACTCTTACCAGTTATCGTGAGATGCACCAGAGGGCTGAGTCATTTTCTTTCTGTTTGTCGGTTTGCTGGCTTTTAGGTTCCCCTCAGTGTTTGCATTTTGTTCGTGAGCTCTGCAATATCCAAACAAATCTTTTCCAGGGCTTAAAGCAGATTAATGATAGGCATCACCTTAATACTGAGCCCGGGGAAATAATAGCCGTTGTTTACAGCACTCACAATGACTGCCTTTAATAACTTTGCCTGCCTTTGTTATCAGCATCTTTCATTTAAAACTTTTCCCCAGATAAAGCAAAAAACATTTCTAGACATGCCCCAGAGATACACTCACGGTTGCCCAGGTATCAAAGGCATCTCCTCAATATGTTGTAATCACTGTTCCATCTATATATCAGACCTGCCAACAACCTTTTAACAACTTTGTGAAAAGTAGAAACTGAGTGAGAGGAACAGCAAAAACTACACTGTTTTCCTCCCTGACATCAGCTTTATATTTAGGGCAGGTCTAGTGAGGGTGGATGGTAAACAGGGTTAAAAGTTCACAGGAAGAAAACACATATACAGAGACACACAAGTTAGAAAAGAGTGTAAGCCTATGATATCACTTATATCTGACTTATGAGGAGAAACAAATAAGTCTGGTTTCTAATGGTATCGGATATTGGGCCAATACTGAATCAAATAGCTGGATTAGGTACTGTATCTGTAAGAATGGGACCTATCTATTTAATTCATTTCTATGTTTATATACTACATACACTATATACTGGAATTTGGAATTCCTGTTTAAAATGTGACTAATGCGTTGCTGCATTTAAAAGGTTTACACTTGAATTGTTGTCCCTGTTAATTTTGAAGATTTTTACCAAGTTGCTGGTGCACAATTTTTTTTTTTTCAATAATAAATAACAATTCAATACATTTAAATCTACGTAGTTATTTTGTTTTACAAAGTTAGAAAAGCAATGTTTAAGTAAAGCTTGATGTTGCCTTACACGTAAAAGAATAATCTCAGTCACTTAGACACAACAAACAGCTTATTAATTAAACACTGGTATCCGATAGGTACTTGGTTTCGGTTGATACCCAAAGCCCAAATATCGCTATCGGGACTGAAAAAGTCCCGATACCGATATTTGGCGATACCGACGCACTGATATAATCTGTGCGTCCCTAGTTTCTAATATCTAATTTGGTCATCAAGTGGAACAAGACAGTGCTGAATCAGACACTTCAACTGAAGCTTCAGCCCAAAATGTTTCCGAACATCGCAGCATAATTAACAATTGCCGATACCTACCCATGCAACAAATAAACAACACACAAAACCTTAAACTGCCAGCTAATTTGGGGACATTGGACACTTGGCAGCAAAAGGCGCTGGTGTTTAAGATGATTGCCAGCCTCCTGAGTATTCAATGTTCTTTTGTTTCGGGTTGACAAAGAGGTGAACCGGTCATTAGTGTAGTTTGGTTAAATATAAAAAGTCAGTATAAAATAAGGGTAACACTTTACTTGAAGGTATCGACATAATCGTGACATCACACTCACCATCAGTCATAACCATGACCTGACACTGTCATGAACGTGTCATAAACGTTATAAACAAGTCATAAACGTTTGACTGTTATTAAGTGTCATTCGGTTTTTGTCATGACAAGTTGACATTGTTTGGGTTGTCTTGATTATGACAAGTTGACATTAATCAAAGTGACATTACCAGAAATTGTCTTGGTCATGACAAGTTGACATTAAATTTGTCATGATTATGACGACTTTACATTAATCAAAGTGACATTACCAGAAGTTCAGTTGGTCATGACAAGTTGACATTAAATTAGTTTGGGATGTCTTTGTAATGACAACTTGACATTAACCAGGATGACATTACCAGAATATGTATTTGTCATGACAACTTGACATTAAATGTCCTTATTAAGACATCTTGACATTAATCAGGATGACATTATGTCAAGTTGTCATGACAAATACATCTTCTGGTAATGTCATCCTAGTTAATGTCAAGTTTTCATTAAAAAGACATCCCAAACTAATTTAATGTGAACTTGTCATGACCAAGACAACTTCTTGTAATGTCACTTTGATTAATGTCAAGTTGTCATAATCAAGACACCCCAAACTATGTCAACTTGTCATGACAAAAAACGATTGACACTTAATAACAGAAGTCATAAACGTTTATGACACGTTCATGACAGCGTCATGTCATAGTTATGACAGTGTCATGTCACGTTTATGTCCATACCTTCAAGTAAAGTGTTACCAAAATAAGTCTCTTAATATAATATTGCATATAAGAAGTGTCCCTCTTGGTTTGTGGGCTGTTACGTAATCTTGAAGAATGCAGATTTGTTTGAAAATTATGATGGAAACATACTGACATTTGATTAACACACACATATAGAGTATGCATGCTGTGTTACTCTATCCTCTTTAGAATATTTAAAACCTGCTGAACAGATAAAGTGATTTGACATTGAAAAAAAACTGGAAAGAAGGTGAATAGTGTACCTCCTTGTCAGGACAACTTCTCTTTCTCCATTAAAAATAAACCATGCCCACCATCAGCCCAATGTGTTATATGTTACGTGACTATTTAGTCTGGCAGTTTATCATCAAATTCTTTTCTGAGTGGTACTGTAAATGACAGCAACAATTATTTTGCCTCTTCAGGTGCAGTTGGTGTAGTAAGGGCTTCAAAAAGTCAAGCCATCTGAAGCAGCACGTGCGCTCCCACACGGGGGAGAAACCATACAGATGTCATCTCTGTGGACGAGCTTTTGTATCAGCCGGAGTGCTGAAGTCCCACCTCAATACACACACAGGTGAGCTCGCTGAGAAAAGAATATTAATTAGATTTTCCAAACTGAAAGTCTTTAAAGGCCATGCACACTATTAAATATATCATATTCCACATTTCAATTGGAGTATTCAAAGGCTTAAAATCCGAGTGGTACTTTGTGATTAAAAATGGTATAACCTTATCTCCCAAAGCCAGGTCATGCATTTCCTTCACACCACGGTTACAAATTAAAAAAGGTTTTGAATGAAACTTGGAGCCACAGCTACACCATTGACTCCCGCATCAATCATTGCTGTGTGCTGTGCAGTTCAAGATATGTGGAAAAAAATGGGAAAAAACAAAATACCCATGTTTTTTTTATGACTTTTAGCAAAGGACATAAGGTAAATAAGCAGTATGAGAAAGGTATCCACATTTTTTTTTTATTATTTCTCACGTAAAACCTTACTAAAGGTTTTTTAAATGGAAGTCCCTGAAACCTGCAGACACCATGTGAAACCCTGCCTCTGTCATCTCTCGCTGACAGGAGTGAAGCCCTTTAAGTGTAATGTTTGCGACGCCTCATTCACCACCAATGGCAGCCTGAACCGCCACATGATCATCCACATCAAGTCTTTCAAATGCTCCATTTGTGACGAGAGCTTCAGGACCAGCCTGCTGTGTAAAAAGCACATGAAGAAGGAGCATGCGGTGGAGGAACAAAGTAAGGACGCCAAGACAACATTCGGTTGTTTCATTACATGACACTTACGCACAGGGTATGCACACACTATGCACAGGGTCATAGAAAATCAAAAATCAAAATTATAGGAAGGCTGTTTAAAAACATAAACAAAATTGCGTAGAATGTGTGATTTTAAAAAGAAAAGGAAAGGGAAAATGCTAATATACATTCTATCAGCGTGCCAACAGATTGATTTTTGTCTTTGAATCAATGGAGAGAAGGTTCGACGCTGTTTGTACACCACTGTTTAAAAGATCTGAGCTTTCAAGTAACATCTGTGTGTCTGTGAAAATGATTTCCATATTTTTACTCTTGAAAATGTTTCAATTTGCACACATCTTCAGCCTCGATTTGGAGTTGCCTAGCATGAAGCGAGACCCAAAGTCGCATAGTAATGGTATGGTAATAGACCCTGATTCTCCCAGTTATAGGTCTGGAAAGTCAAGACATTGATGAAGAGGATGAAGAAGAAGAAGAGGACGAGGACGGGGAGCAGAAGTCAAAGAGGAGGGGTTTGGAAATCATCACCTTCACCGAGGAGCAGGCGGCCGAGCTGGCAAAGGATCCTGGCGAGGAGGCCTCGGTGTCGGAGCGGATCCTCGCCCAGTCGGCGGCGGAGAGGGATCGAATCAGCGAGATCAAAGACAAGGCCGTTGAACTGGAAACAGAACCCAAGTTCGCCAACTGCTGCAATTTCTGCCCCAAGAGCTTCAAGAAGCCCAGTGACCTCGTCAGGTAAATATCACGCCTCTTTTATCGTCCTTTGGGAGAAACATGTCAGCTGACGCAAAGATTGAATACAACGATTACGCTACATATGTACATTGCTATACGATCGCTTAAAGGTGCAGTAAGCGATGCTGCGCAAAGATTGTTGACCCGACGGGCCGGTCCGGGTTCAGACAGATATTTAGAAATGATGTTTGGGTTTGGGTCGGGCTCGGTCACATCAGCGCGATAAAGCGTTGAACATTTTAAATTATAACAGCTTATTAACGTGCGCTTGTGTGTGCTGATGCGCACATCTGTTGACATTTTCCAAAAGGCCTTCCTACAGTTGCTTAATAAAAGCGGGCTTTCCACACAAACAAACGTACATGTGTCATTAGTATGAAAAAAAATAAAAGAGATTTTAACAGTGTCGGGCTCGGACATAAACACCTTAATGCCTGTTCGACGCGGGCCGGACTCGGACAGAAAAATGCGGCCCGATCCGCACTCTAGTTAGATGTATAATATGTAATAATCACTAAACCAGCAGATTTTACTTAGCCACTCTAGAATCTGATTGGTCAACATAATTTAAACACATGTTTTCACCCAACTATGTATTACAATGTATATTTGATTAAAAATATAATTTGGAATATTTAGCTTGTTGCACAATAATAAGACCATGTCATAGACAACTGAGTCTCCACTGTTACTCTGTGTTTGGATGAAGAAATATTGTATTGTCACTTGTTTTTTAAACATCCATAACTTATGTTATGATGTTAAAGTATATACGTAGCACGTTCCCACTTCTGGTGTAGACAGGTAGTTCAAAGATAAAATAGCAGAGTCACTTTCTTCTCCTGAACAAGTCAGATACTCACCAGTGAGCCACATTTATTATTTAAGTTTTCATATTCGGAGTCCGAGCGCATTTGCAATTTCTTGCAAGCTCCTGTAATAAAAGCACTGGGAACTAAAGGCATGAGATGGAAGAGTGCCCTTTGGCAGTAACCAGTAAACACTGGCAAGGCTTTTTATTGTGCCGGCTGTTTCCATTACAATATGGCACTCATGCCATATTTTCATGCAAACAAACTGAAGTTGCACTCACTTGCTGTCTTTTTAACCCACTATAAATCTCTCATCTGCCCTTGTGCTCTTCCAAATGTACCTAAGATGATTTGCTTCCATGTCTAGGCACATTCGGATCCATACTGGAGAAAGGCCTTACAAGTGTGATGTATGTGGGAAGAGTTTTACGGTAAAATCTACCCTGGACTGCCACGTGAAGACACATACAGGTTAGAGTTTTATTACAAGAAATCATTGCTTAAAGGTGCTGTACTCGATATTCACACTGCTCTCACAGCCCGCTGCGTCTGCCGACGCACAAGGCACTTACATGCACTAAACACACACAAAACAGAACAGAGAAGCTCAGATTACAACCCACTCAGAGGGAGCGTGACTTCATTCTCTGCTCAGGACGCCGGTACTCCACTGTATCTTTACATAACAAATAGCTGTTTACTGCTATATTAATGTTCTGAATATCGAGTACAGCCCCTTTATTCAAGTTGAGGTTGGAGTTGTTTTGTTTGTGGTTGTGGAATTTCTTGAGCATTGTAGTATTTGGAGAAGTGCATAAACAAGATAGGGGATTTGATACAGGATCTGGCAAACTCAGACAATATGATGGGATCTGTTTAGATTACTTAAAGCAATGGTTATACATTTTGTGAAATATGCTACATAGTCAAATAAAAGCTTAAAGCTTCCTGACCTGGTTGCAGACCCTTTGGGGCTGTCCTTGTAATTCCAAAGCTTTTTGATATTTACAATCAGGACAGTTACATCACTGCCTTCTTACCAGATCCATAGTCTATATCCGCGACCTTCCACTTCCTGGGATTGCTCCGTTGGTGCCGAAATTTATGGCATTTTCGGCCTGATGTCCGTTGTCTTCCGCTTTCAGAACCTCCTCCGTATCGCTGCGGAGGAAGGTCTACCGGATCCATAATACACAAAGAACAGGGAGTTCTGAAATATGTGACCAAAAAGAGACAACAAGCTGGTGTAGCCTGGAGTTGTGACAGAGTCCTATTCACTCTCCTTACTCTGTCTCTGCAGGTCAGAAACTCTTCAGCTGTCACATGTGCAACACCTCCTTCTCTACAAAGGGCAGCTTAAAGGTGCACATGCGCCTCCACACCGGCTCCAAGCCCTTCAAATGTCCCTTCTGTGAACTCCGCTTCAGAACTTCAGGCCACCGCAAAACCCACATCCAGTGCCACTTCAGGCCAAGCCTCGACAGCCGCAAATCCAAGCGGTCTGCTTCATCTACTGCTCAGGCCGGTCACGGTCAAGACCCAGGGACTGGGCAGGCTGTGGGACCAGGCCAGGGGCAGCAGCCAGCCGTTTCAGAGGCTCTTCAACCTGTGGGTCTGCTACAAACGTCCAACTCTGACCCCAATATTTACCTCCCAGCCAACCAAGTCCTGACAGGGCAGTTTGACCAGAATCTACTGCAACAGGGACTGGTGGGGCAGGCCATCCTGCCGGCCTCCATGTCAGGTAGGGATTATGGATGGGTCACACGGAACAAAAAATGGCGTGTAATTAATCAGACAGAGCGGTAGATCATAAGGACATTTTGCATATTTTACTGCGATTGATGCAGAGTAGCAAGAAGTCAAGTCTGTTTGTTACAGAGCAATGATTTTATTACCTCAAAGTTGTAACGGACCACGGTCAGCAGGCATCATTTTGAGAGGATGAAATGACACAAGACGGTAAAATGGAGGCACTGAATTTTATTATCCCAAGGTGTCACTATGCGGTGTTATAAATGACCCAACAACAACACATTTTATTGATGTGCGGCACCTACTCTGACCATAATGTCAGGCTGATGATTAATGCACCGACATTTGTCGGTGGAACTGAATTGCTGCAGGGATCATCATTTCTAGTGTCAGTCGGTGGGTTGATAATAGTTGGCAGTTGCACGGGACAAGATGAAGGATGTGGCTGAGGCTCTAAATCAGAATCAGAAAAAGGTTTATTGCCAAGTATGTACTTAAAAATAATTTGCCTTGGTGGTTGGTGCATACATAAACAAACAAACACACTGAACATTAATTTTAAATAAACAAATACAGAAAGAAATATATACAAAATAGCTGTTCACCCCCCCCCAAAAAACACTCCAATTCATTTAAGTTAAATATACTGAAGTCTGTTTGCAGCCATGAGTTGACTTTCCCCACACAGCTCCTGGAGCGTAACACTTGGGGAGGTGGCCAACAATGTTTTCCAATCATTGCTTCCTTCTTCAAGTTCACCACACCAGATTTTTTACAAGTGCACAGTGCACTGCAGGCAAACCTCTATGCTTTTATCATTTGGGAAAAGACTGAATACATTGCAACATTTCCTTTCCTTTGCTGTCTCTCAGTCTTTTGATTCATGAGATATTCAGTACTTCAGGGGGTAGTCTTGCTCCAGCAAAAACCATAGGGTCATTTTGGTAGCTCAGAATCCTTGCAGTGCATATATTGGACCTTATGTCATGCCTTTACATCTGCCCTTTGACATAAGCTGTATCATTATGTATCTGCCTCCAGGGTCATCTTCGTCTGGTACCATTTAAAGTTTTAGTTTCAGCATTTTGTTAATAAAACCTCATGCCTCTTTACCTGTCATAACCTGTCTATTAAATGCAGTATTTATTTTTTATGTCAGATGATAAAACTGCTGTAAAAAAAAAACTATACTTTCTGTCCTGCAGCCACAAAGTTTATTTAAGGCCTGACATTCACAAAATAAGTCAAGTATTTAACCAAAATGTTAAATATCTGTGTGTGTGTGTGTGTGTGTGTGTGTGTGTGTGTGTGTGTGTGTGTGTGTGTGTGTGTGTGTGTGTGTGTGTGTGTGTGTGTGTGTGTGTGTGTGTGTGTGTGTGTGTGTGTGTTGCAGCTGCAGGAGACCTGACGGTGTCTCTCCCAGATGGCCTGACCACGCTGGACGGCATCCACCTGCAGCTGACGCCTGCCAGCCTGGTGTGCCCCAACGTCCAGATCTCTGGCATCGACGCCAGCAACATCAACAACATCACGCTACAGGTTACATGTTAATTCATTTGAGCCTTTTTCTGTTGGTCATGATGAATCAAGTTCTTAGTGAACGGCTTGTGCTGAGTTTTGTGAGAAAATTGAGCCTGTGCTTTGCAGCATCTTTTTTTTTATTAAAGGAATTCAAATATCTTAAAAGCATCACATGGAGGAGCAATTAGGAGCAGTAATCTCTTTGTCATGAGTTTATTTCCTAAAATACTCAAGTCTCATGACCCAAACCTTCACATATGAGAGTATGAGCCATCACTGACAAAACCACCAACCTAAAATTAGCATTAATATGTTAGAAATCAGATCCATTGTAGTTCACTGCAATGCTGTCTACTGGCTCATGAGCCAATAATGTAATATTAATTTATTTATAGAGACACAAACTATAGCATATAATGTGTTTGTATAAAGTGTTTTTTAGCATAATATTACCATTATATTATCATTATCATACATAATGTATGATTATGCTAAACGGTGAATAAAACATTTTCTTGTTTATAGCATGTTCAAAATACACGGTCTCGCTTTAAAAAAAGAATTAAAAAAAAAATTCAATTCATCAGGTTCATACTTACATAATATTTGTAGAAAGAAATAGTTTACAAGTCAGAAAGGTTTTTGTACATTAATATTCTTTGAACCAGAATCTTACCAGATTATTGTTACTGTCTGTAATTAATCACATATTTTTTTTGTATATTTCAGATACTGTTGTTCCTCATATCCTCCATCAAAACTCATAACAAGTTTACTTTTCAGAAATGTTACACATTACCTGCTAGAATAGATTAGAACCAGCCTTCCAAATACATAATACAATTAAATTACATCTTAATTCTTGCAATGTATTTTATATCACAGATTTGAGTCGAAAAGTAAAAGTATCAAAAGGAGGAATTTTCTTCATTGACAATGAAACTTTTTTTTTTTTTTTTTTTTTTCAAAAAGCAACCATGCTTAGGCTTTGATCATACATTCCCACAAGTCTCACTCTCCTTTCCCTCCTCAACATTACCTTTCTTCTTTCATCTGAAGTAGTGCTTTCTCTTCCAGATTGACCATGCGCTCCTCCAGCAGACTTTACAACAAGGCGGTCTCCTCTCTCAACCCCTGAGCGTCGACACTGGCCTCGTCTCCCACTCTGGCAGCCAGCTAATGTCCACCACTGACCCCTCAGTGTCCGCCAACGTGGTCATCCACCCGCTGACCAGCCTGGCCCTGCAACCCTCCGCCATGACACCTGCTCAGGTCAGCCTCTCTGAGCAGGATGCGACAGGTATGTATGGCGGCCTCGTGGGAGAAAAAAACAGGCACTCTCTGTTATGAGCTGAATAGTCTATATCGACGGCGTTTCATTTTCGGGATTGTTAGGTGCTGTAGTTTGTCGGCTGGCTGTCCATCACCTTCCGCTGTCTTTGTGTTGGCATGCTAAACTCTGGTCGATTTCTGAGGACTATGGTTAACTGCTCCTCAGAACTCTACAGGGTAAATCAAGACAGCTAGCGAGACAATCTGTCCAATCTGAGTTTTCTGTTGCACGACTAAAACAACTTTTGAACGTACATGTTCCACCAAAACAAGCTATTTTGCAGTGGCACTGTTGCTACGTCTGGCGCCGCCCAAGACGATTGTGATTGGTTTAAAGAAATGCCAATAAACCGGAGCACTTTTTTCTCCCATCCAGGGATGCTGTGTGGACTAGCCAGACCCTCCTCCGCAGCGCTGTGGAGGAAGGTCTGGCAATGCGAGGCTAAGAGCTGAATAAGTGATCAATGCTTTCCTGTGGATTCTGCAGGTTCTCAGGACCTAAGCCATGTCATAAGCAGCTCTGGGCTGGTAACCGGAGGCACCAGCGGTCAGGAGATCACACTGACTATCAACAATTCCAGCCTGACTCAAGCCCTCGCCCAGGTTCAGGCCCAGGCCTCAGCTTCTGGTTCCAGCACTGCAGCAGGAAACACTCAGGAGATTACTCTCACCATATCAGGTATGGACCACTTTACAATGTAGGTCCATTAAAAAAAAGCATACAAATACATAGCTGGATACTGTAAACAGTTACCTTATTTGTTCACAAGTGCAGAAACAGACGATCAATAACAAAACAAAAGATTAAATAAAAATCCCCTTAAGGATCTGTAACACATTTATTGATTTCCTCACTCAGGGAAAAACGTAATAATAACTCAGCCCTTAGATTCATGTGAAGTCACTCAGGTTATGGGTGATACATCCTCTTCACAAACAAATTTTTTCCTATACATGTATCCGTTGTGTCCACAGTGTCAAGGTCAGTTGTGACTGTGTCACTTTTGAGTTAAGATAGATCTGGGTACAACTTGGACTGTCTTTCATTCAGAATTCTGACATATTTACTGTATTGTGATCCAAATCCTTTAGACTAAGGCAATAGCTAACTATCGTTATACAAAGCCTTATTTTTAGTTTTTCTTTCTCTTGAAGCTGCACCACATTCAGTGCAGTGTTTCTCTCTCTCAGCATTAAAGGCAGTGGAAAAGAATCAAAGATGGATCACAGTGCATGGGTTCCAAGCAAAAATGTCTGACATGATTTTTTTTAGTCACTCTCAGCTAATCCACATTTGTGTATAACTTGCCATGCCTGACAGACCAAAATATTTTACATGCTACCCTACCCTAATATATGAAAAAAGAGCGTGAAATGTGAATGACTGTGAAAAATAAAAGCTAATTTCTTGAATTCTGGACTAAAAATTGCTTTTTTTCCATACCGTTGCAGGTCAGGATCTGCTCCCCCAGCATAGCCACACTAATGGTGCTGAGATGAATGGGAGCATCAGGCTGGCATCACCACTCAATAGCCAGAACACCAGCGCAACCCTGACTATCACCAATGAACACCTCCTACCTCAGAGTCACGCCAACACTGGAATGACAGGTTAGGACTGGTTTAGATATGTGTGTTTTGTATCTTGGGACTACAAGGGCATCTTCTCGCTAAAGAAGTTAAACCGAATATTATACAGAATATTCACAAACAGCTATGTTTTCAGACTTAACTTATCTTGTAGGGGTGCCTCTGTGTTGGACAGTGAAAGGTTATATTGTAAACTTGAATCAAACACTACTCACTCTGTGGAGATATCATGTTTAATATGATTAGTCGGCATACTGACTAATCATATTAAACAGCAAGATCTGGATTGGCAGGGCACATTTTTCTTACACATTTTGGCAAAAAGCATGTTTAAAGGGTAACCAGTACATAAGGTGCTTGAGCTAGAATGTCTAGCAGACTACCAATCCACAATCAAGTTGTAAATGGTACGCCTTTTCAACAACACTTTTATAAAAAATTGTTACAGGCTGCTTTTTATTATTATTTTTAACTTAATCCCTGTCTCACTGTCAAATGTGCAACATCCCTCCTATTCTGCTGCTTCTATTCTTTTACCATGCATTTACATACAATGAAAGGTCAACACCCCCTTGTCTCTCAAGTTTGCCAGACATCAGTTTATCTTCAGTCAAATCGGACTCTATGATTAGTGAACAACTTTGTGACAGTAAGCGAATACATCTCACTCCTTTATTTATAGAAATGTAATTGGGAGTGAAATGTGCCTGTGTGTACCTGGAGAATCCTGCTAATCCCCAGGGGTATAGCAATAAAGTTATACTTGAATTTAGTAACCATCTGCTGACCTCCCTTCCCTTAGAATAGTATAGTGTATCTTCTTAAGACAAATTCTTGTTTTTGTTTTCAGGGCTTCCGTCGGTAATTGGTCAAAATGTTTAGTGTCGGTTAAAAGGGTAATCATTAACATCCCTATCAGAAATTCATGGCTACTAAAAAACCAGCCCCTCTCTTTCAGTCAGCTGTGTTCCACACAACTTCACTCTGTGAGTGTTATAAATGCACATAAAAGCCATCTTTGACCTGCATCAAGCCATCATTAGTGACCTTGTCCACTCACTCATAACACCACTTGACTCTGGGCCACCTCTTTAAGCCAAGAGTATGGCAGTAAAGAAGGATATATCCAGCTGGCTGTGGCACAAATATCACCACAATAACCCACTTGGGCAGAACTAATTACATTTATGGAATGATTACGCACACCAAGTGGGAGATTCTTGTGTATACTGCTGTAAGCCATTGCAATCATTGCCAACACATAAAGAATGAGACACTGCGTAGGCCGAGTCTCACCTCTTGGATCAATCAATGGATCACATTGGTTTACGGACTGAACTCTCTCGCTCTATAAATGTGACTGAAAAACAAAGCCTTTTCTGTCCGTCAGTTATACCAGGTGAAGAGTAAAGAGTAGAGATCACCACAACAGCAATAATCTGTAGCTTTCAAATAGAAAGGATACAAGACAACATTTTAAATGTTAAGCATTTCATTCTCGCATACCACATGTGCTGTTTACAATGGCAGTGGCAGGTTTACCACTCAAAATTTGTAGTCATTTTTATCTATTTAACACAGTGAAGTAATGAAAAGCAAGCTTTTCATTTCTAGCCGGCAACAGTCAATTTTGTTGTCTTAAATTACTTTTCCTAGCAGATTTGATCAGATTTAGCTAGCTAGCAACAGTTTTAGCTAGCTAGTTTATTAACGCTATTTCTGTTAGAGTTAGTGACAACCTGCATGTCTTAAATATGTATGTGCTTGCTACACACATTATATAAATACTAAAAGACTGAGGGTAAAGCTACATGACCCAAGGGAAAAGTCAGCTATGTTCTTTACTTTGGAAGAAACGCCAGGTTAATACTGTACTGTAGTAGTAAGCTAGTTTGTTACTTCCTCCACAGCGCTGCGGAGGAGGGTCTGGCAGTATACTTTAGACCAGCCAAACACACTGTTTAAACTGTGTACAAAGTTGTTTCTTTTGTACCACGAAACGGACTGTATAGTGGACAAAATTCAGTCCTAGCCATGGTGAGGTTTTCCAGGGTGGATGTGTGGAATTTTACCCTTTCTGGTCTACATATCCCTACCTCTCCTGAATTATTTTATTTATTTATTTATTTGGGGGGGGTTTTGGTCTTTATTTTTGAAAGTGGATAGACATGAAAGGGGGAGAGAGATGGGGGATGACACGCAGCAAAGGGCAGCAGGTCGGATTCGAACCCTGCGCTGCTGCAGGACTCGGCCAACATGGGGCGGACGCTCTTGGTGAGCTAGAGGTCGCCCCTGCTGAATTATTTTTTATCCCCGGTGGGGACAAAATGTATTGTCAAAGTGATCAATGCTACTTCACCATAGACCATATATCATATACCTAAAATAGAAGTATTTAAAATTAAGTAAAGCGCTGTAACGTGAATAAATAGTGCCATAAAACTATAACATCCAAGCGGCAGTTGCTGGTTTTATTTAGCCGCTACAGAGCTCCGGGACGGCGGCTACCAGCAGCAATTGTTTAGCCGCCCATAGGTGACTGTGAGCCGGGTACGGGCACCGCCAGATGATGGCCCTTTCAGCGGCCACCGTAGTGGAGTTTAGCCAGAAAAAAATGAGCGTTAGTGGTGGGCGGATCGATTCAAAATATCGATACCAATGTAATGAGATCGATACTTTAGTTTTAGTTTCTCTCCAGTATGCACTGCTGCGGTTTCATCAAAGAGGCGACCTGGCTGTCTGTGTCTGTGTAAGTGCCGCTCCTTTCACAGCGCAGAGCAGGCACACTTTGCTACTCCTCCCCCCTCTTGTGATTTGATGTTTAATAATAATACATTTTATTTAAAGGAGCTTTTCTCGGCACTCAAGGACACCGTACAGGGATACATAAGACATTTATGTACATTTAGCAAAAAATATAAATAAAAATAAAGAATAAAACAACAACAGAAAGAGGCAGAGCAATTGACATCAAGTGGAATAGTCAGTTTTAAACAGATGTGTTTTGAGTTGCAATTTGAAATGGGGGAATGAATCGATGTTTCTGAGTTGGGGTGGTAATGAATTCCAGAGACTGGGAGCAGAGCGGCCGAATGCTCTGCTCCCCATGGTGGTGAGACGGGCGGAGGGCACAGACAGGTGTATGGAGGAAGAGGATCTGAGGGAGCACGAGGGAGTGGGAACCTGGAGGAGATCAGACAAATGTGGGGGGGGGGTGGTGAGGTTGTGGATGGCCTTGAATGTAAACAGGTGGATTTTGAATTGGATACGGAACTGGAGCGGGAGCCAGTGGAGCTGTTGGAGGACAGGAGTGATGTGGTGGATGGAGGGGGTTCGAGTTATGATGCGGGCAGCTGAATTCTTGAATGTTGTACCGTCACGTGACTCAGCGGCACCAGGCAAAAAATTCTGTCCTGGGTTTTAATTTATTAATAATCCAAAGGAAAAATCCCCAAAACATGAAAATTTGTTCAGATTGAGCAATTTGATGATGCATCCACCTAATTTATCAAAAAATATCTGTATTGTATTGGTATCGGCGATACTGGCCCTGTATTTACTTGGTATCGGATCAATACCAAATGTTGCATTATCGCACACCACTAGTGAGCGTCATGCGGTGATGACAGTTAAGTTTAGGCACCAAAACGTCTAAACATTCTAAACATCTAAACGTTAAAACACACCTGAGGAATGAACACCCGTTTCCCGGGTGAAATTATTTTGTTTTCACTGCAAAGTGAACTCTGCTCTCCGGGCTTGAAAGCGATGTGTTTTATGCTGCCACCACATTGTGCTATTTCATTTTGAGATTATTTTTCATTGAATATTGAAGTTCATAAATAAGGCATGTCTGGCCGATTGGCACTACATCCATGTTATTTAAAGGGGGATTTGATTATTGCATGTATTGTTTTGTTGTGCATGATCAAAAAGCATCCCCTCCCCACTGCCCCTCCCCAGGCATACAAGCCTACAAATGAAACTCACTGATCTTCATGTCCTTCATTTTAATCTGACCTGAGATCTATTTTGCATGTCATCTTTTAGTGCTAGAAAATAAAATAAATTGCAAATGTACATTTACTGTAATGTATGAAGAGGATGTGCATTTGAGTTTGAAAACTAAGTAAAATATTGTCACTTTATAATTGTGTATGTGTGATAAGAGAGTAAAGGGCTTGTGTGCTGTGAAGTGAGCAAATATGATTTGTTTTGGCAGAGTTTGCTCCTGATTGTTCTGTTTACTGCCTTGCTTGTCACCTTGAAGCTTAATCCAATTTTTTAGTCTCATCTCTCCCTTCATTACCCTCCCCTCTCAACTCAAGTGGAAAACATCCCCACCGCTTCCAGAGACATCAGAGCATCTCTGCTTTTGTTGATTAGACTGAAGCATTCCAGTCACTCTGTATGTTAAAATGCTTCAACCTGCGCTTTGAGTGAAAAAACTGTGTGTTGGCCTTCTTTTTTTTATTTTTTTTTACTAAAAATCAAATATCTGGTGTTATAATATAACGGAAGTTCCTCCGTGACCAAACTAATGAATATGTCGTTATTATTTTTAGTCAGGGTGCAAAGCACCAAAAGGGCTTTAGCCAGCTGGTTGCATTCACTTCAACAAATACAGGCACACATTTTGCAGTCATCGCAACAATCCACATACTGCATCCACTGCTCCAAAGTTCAACTCACATTCAGGCCTGTAACCGTAGAAACCGTTTCAGTGCAGCGTGGGAGGTTGATATTTGCTCTATATAAATCTTTTAGTTTTCAGTTTTGGTTGATTTGGGTACACCAGTGGTAACAGCAAGCGTTGTTTAATATTACAGATCCCAGAATCCTGGAGCAACAAACACTCCTTGATCAGCCTTTCACGTAGCGGTGGCCTTCGTTTAATTACTCCCTGCTATATTTAAATCTGATCAGCTGTCAAAAATGCAGCTGCATCACAATACAAGCCAGTTAAATGCTTTTATTGTGAAGCAGCAGCAGTAGAAAATGTTACTTTGGCATTGGCAGTAACTTATTACAGCTCTAATACAGCTGTAAGAGAGTGACAGTTAGACAGTTAGGCTGATTATTAATGTGATAAAATTACAATAACTCAATAATAGTAACTCTGAATTATTCGCTGCATCATTTCCTGTGGATCCCTCATGCATAGTTGGGCTATTTGAACTGTATTACAGCTGTGATAAAGAACATAATCGTCCCTATTTAAATACAGTTTGTATACATTCTACTACATTTGCCACAAAAAGAATACGGCTCTGGCTGTTGTTGAAATCTCTTAAAAACTTGTAAACCCTAACTTTAAGGTCTGTCTCCCCCCTGTCAGTCTCCAGCCTGCCAACTAGCACCACCCTGTCACACACTGTTGCATCCCAGAGCCTAGTGATGTCACCAGGAGGCGTGGCCAGCGATGACAGCGTTACACTAACACTGGCAGATGCTCAGGGTATGCTGGATGGTGTCACTCTAAACCTCAATACACAGGTAAAAAAAACAGTTGTCTTGGCTTAAAATGTATTTTGTAACAATGTCTGATTTTAGAACAATCTGTGATGTCATTTAGCATGTGTGATGATCAAAGCAGACATGTAGTTTTTCAGCTGCCTTACCAGAGTATCTTTTAATATTTAGGGTCAGACGTTCCCTGCGGTTCTGAATGACCCAGGGCAGCCAGCCAGCTCAGGCCAGCAGGTTATACTGGTCAGCCACCATTCCCAATCTTCAAACGGAGCATCTGACAATGGATACAACGTGAGTGTGTTTGTTTTATGTGTAATATGTGCTATTTAAAATGTCCAGTGGAGGAACTGTCAAACGGAGCTGGCAGTAAATTTTACATTGATTTTAAATGTAAAATTGCTTAAAATGGCAACACGATAATCTGGGAAGGAGTACCTATCTCAAGCAAATAACTGTCTACCAGTGGTTTTGTATCATTAAAATGAATAGGAATCAGGGGCTGCCTGGAAGATATAAAAGAACACAACTCAAAAAGTTTTTAATTGAAATATGCACCATGAGTTTAGGACTTTAAGACATTTTTTATATAAGACTTATATAAACTAACACTGTATTGTAAGCTTAAGTACTCTATGTCAAAAAAAGGAAAATATTATGAGATATTTTCACAATACTGGTGTAGGTGTGAGCTTTTGTGAGTAATGGTAAATATGTTGTGATGTGATTCAGATTACTGACGATGGCCATAAGGGTGGGAAGGATGGCCAGACGGAGGCTGATAATCGGAACCAGTGTTACTACTGTAATCAGGTGTGCCAGAATGCCAACACACTGCGACGGCACTGTAGACAAGCTCACGGCAAGGACCGCTGCCACGTCTGCTCTCTCTGTAACAAGGCCTTTAAGAGAGCTACACACCTGAAGGTAAGAACTCATGTAAAAACAGTAGTACTCGGATGATAAACGTTTTTTAAAATACTGATGGCTTATATAGCTCGTATTTGTATTTAAATATATGTTATATTTCTGCATTAAAATGTCTGAAAATGATTATACCTATGTTGCAAATATGTTTTAGTTGTGTACTTACGCTATCCCAAATGTTTACAATAATGTTCCATCCCATAGAAATCTGTATTTTTAATTAGTGGCATCATATAACCTTTGACCCTAGTAGTTGCTCTGACTTCCGTCAAAACACATCAAACACCCAGAAACCATATGGTACGTTAGAGCATAACTGTATATCATACAATGTCAAAGAATTATACTCAGTAGCAGAAATACAGCACTCTCTCTGCCACACAGCATGATTTTTTTCCATTAATTACATGCAAAGTGCTCATATTATGCTAATTTTCAGGTTCATAATTGTATTTAGAGGTTGTACCAGAATAGGTTTATGTGGTTTATTTTTCAAAAAACACTATATTTTTGTTGTACTGCACATTGCTACAGCTCCTCTTTTCACCCAGTGTGTTGAGCTCTCTGTTTTAGCTACACAGTGAGACCTCTCACGTCTATTCCATCTTTGTTGGGAGTCACACATGTGCAGTAGCTAGGTCAGCAGTGCTGGCTAGACAATTGCAGAGTATAAAGCGTGTTTTACAGTAACTGCAATGGTCGCGACACTAGTTGCAGTCTTCTCCTGAACAGCGGTGGCGCTAATGAGCAAAGGCTACCGACGTTGCTCTTTCTACGGACTAGAAGAAGAAGAAAAAGGTTAACAACGGCAGAACTGGCAGCAGCATTGCCGTGAATGCTTCGATTTGATTCGATGACCTACTTGGTCAGATCAAGCCTTTCATTCACCATAAAAGAACTCCTCTCAACCCAGTAAGTTTACAAGAGAGACTTGCAGTCACTCTGAGAGTCCTGGCATCCGGTTGTCAGTGGACTCGTTCAGGCCTCCTGTTTTCGCTTTATCGCGCACCGCTGGAAAAAAAAGCCGTGCGCGACCTCTGCTCGCGGGCCAAAAATCCGGGCACGCCAGCAGCATATTACACCATTTTGACGTCACGATGGCGCGCGCCACCTTGGATGCGGCTAGTATACCGTACGTGTAAGGGTGTGCCACGCTAGCAGCTAGGCGAGCATTATAACGTGTGTTACAAAGTGAAGCACGTTCGTCACGGAAGTAAAGGCTGGACTACAATAGAGCTGTTTGGAGCAGTTTGTGAACAGTGTTTTCTGTTGGAGATGGTAAGTCCCTTTGGGGGGGGGGACTTTGAGATTTTTCACTTTGTTAACCTATTACATGCACACAAAAAAAAGGTATATAACACAATAAAGTAAAGGGAACAATCCAAAAAGCATAATACGAGCACTTTAACAAAGTGATAGAGTAGAGACTTAGTTTATTGATATGACATTCCAATATCGATTCCAGCTTTCTACAATGTGCTACGTTAAAGAGTGGCTCACGCTAATGCTTGGTGGCTAAACCCTACGGTAACGTTATAGGGTTACAACAACATTAAAGTTAAGTTATTTTTAGTATGATTGTTTTGACTACGGTTAACACGGCTGGGCAAACCCACGAATGCATTTGCCATGTTACATCAGTTGTATGGGTAGTAGACTAATCTAATGCTAAGTTAGCCAGCTAGCGCACCCCGGTCCATCTGCTTCACTCCCTGGCGCTACGAGACTTCTACCAGGATATGACAACGTCATCAAAAGTCTGTGTTTACATCCATGGTTTCGATTGAAATGACATACTGTACGTTTCATTTAGCATTGTATATAAGTGAATAAAACTCTGTTTTATTTAGTAATCAGTGCCTCCACATCAGGCTGAGAAATCAGTGCGGTCTCACTCTTTGAAGCAAAAATAAGGGTAATTCATCAAGTAGCGTTTCAGATAGACCCTTCTAACTTGTCACTCTCCACAAACAAAACACTTCAATTGAGAGGTGCTTTGCAGCCGAATTAGGAAGAGAAGCATGTGTCTCTTCGTGTGTTCGAGGCACTCAAGCACATAAATGCCGGGCTCTCAGATCAGGAGAAAAAGAAGAGAAGGAGGACATGGCTTTATACACAAGCTATTTTACCACCATGTGTAATATTTCAAAACAAAGGCAATTGTGGCATAGGCTTCTACTTTTGTAACTGTGCCTCAACATGCTGAGCAGTTAATTGTCTTTGAGAAAAGGAATTAGGTGGGTGACCGAGCTTCATCTTCTGGTCCCCAGGCTTCTTATTAGTCCGCAACGAGAACTCGGATGCTGATTTTAGATGTTTAATAAGGCCCAGTGGTGAGATTATAAATTGCTAGTACTGTAATTTTTCATTTTGTTGTCCTGCGGATATTAACGTTGCCATTTAATTATAGCCAGACAACCATAAACCATGGCTTTATAATTTGGGAACACTGGGAAAGAAATTCAATGATAAAGTTTTAAAATATTTTTTATCATGAAATAATTAAATCTAGGCATTCCTGCTTGATGGGTTGGAAAAAATCAGTAGACTCACACAGTCCTTACATGACCTTAAAAGCCAGATAAATGAAGGGAATTTGGGGTGTCGGCCCACGATAATGAATCACATCTGCTTACAATCCTTTTCACAATTACTTGGTCATTAAAAATGTCCATCTATCTTATTTTTTCCATAACCCTAACCCACATACTCGGACATTTAATTAAAAAACATTTTTATGAAATTTAATATAAAAATGTTACTACAGGATATAACTCCTCCACACAGGCTCTCCAAGTACAACAACAAATGATCCATACATCAAAACAATATACATGTTTAAGATAATAATTTCACATATAATTTTACAAATAATCACAGACGTGTATAAGTTCAAGTTATAGGCTGTGAAACATGTAATGGAATTGTGTAATTACATTTTTTAAAGGAATATTTCAACATTTTTGGAACTCTTTCCAAAAGGTACTGGGCAATGGAAACTGCTTTTTGGTTATGTTTTTGAAAGTGTGTACCCAAACTAACCCGCGGCACTTTTAATAAACACTGCCTCTATAATGAGCCCAAACACCCTCTAGACGTTCTTATCTCCTTGTAAAGTCGATGCAGTTACAGCATATTTGTTTTTGCCCATTTCCCTATGAACGTTCTGATTATGCCATTGTTTCCATTCTTTTCCCTGTGTGCCCATCTGCTTTGTGCTGCCCAGTATCTGTCTCGAATATGGCTCAGTGCTAATAGGTTTAGTATTGTCATCAGTATTCTGGGTACATATCACTGCTCTTTCAGTCCTTTTATGCAACAATGTGAACCAAGGTATTATTGTATCAGAATAATGATGATAATCATTAAAACGGCCCAGCTTGTTCACTGTGATACCTTTTGAGGGTTAAAAGTACAATTATGAATAGTAGTCAGTGTAGTAGGTGCTGCCAGATTCCCATTTTGAGAAGTTGATGAGACAGATTATCACCCATGGAACATTAAAGGTCACATATAATGCTTATTTTCAGGTTCATACTTGTATTTTGGGTTTTCTGCTAGAACTTGATCACATGCTTTAATGTTCAAAAAACTTTATTTTTCTCATACTGTCTGTGTGAATATACCTGTAATTACCCTCTGTCGGAAATGCTCCATTTTAGTGCATGTCTCTTTGAGCATCCCTCCCAACAAAAGCACAGCCTGCTCTGATTGATCAACGTTTCAGGGTCTTCCGCATCAAAATGTCAGAAAAAAAGTTACTATGTTACATGACAAAGCACAATATTCCCACATTTGAGAGGCTGGGTTGGTCAGTTGATCAAATAATATTTTCAGTTGTGCGACACAGTACACAGTGTGTAGCAGTTTTACCTGTTCTTACCTGTTCTAAACAGATGACAGAAATAAAATGTATCAGGTAACCATTCAGTACACATGAAAAGATTATGTGGAGGCATAGTGGGTAAATTATTAGTTAGATTTTCCAATTACCATACGTAGTATTTTGCCTCTAAACTATGACATATTTTAACTTGATGAAATATATGAGTCAGTCATCAAATAGCAACATAACATGCATAATGTAACATTAGCTTCAAGGGATCAAGTACATAATATAAAAACAAGCATTTTCTCAATATCACCAATACACGCGCACACACACACACACACACACACACACACACACACACACACACACACACACACACACACACACACACACACACACACACACACACAGTGCGTTTCACTATGTTTGTGGGGACCTGCCTTTGACATAATGCGTTCCCTAGCCTCTTACCCTAACCTTAACCATCACAACTAAATGCCTAACCTTAACCCTTACCCTCACCCTAACCATAACCTAATTCTAACCCTAACACCAAGTCTTAACCCTCAAACAGCCCTTTAAAGTTGTGGGGTCCAGCATTTTGGCCCCACAAAGCTGTCCGGACCCCACACGTATACTGCATTCCCGTTTTTTGGACCCCACGAATGTAGTTAAACAAGAACACACACACTCTTTTAATGTTTTGTTTTTCAACTTATTACATCAGCAATCCGCCCAGCAACAGAGCACATGATTATAATAACCTCTGACCCAAATAAGTAGATTGACCTATGGTATGGTAAAGTAAAACAGTAAACAGTAAAATTAATTTTTCTGTCTACAGGAACATGAACGAGTACACCAGCCGGGCCCATCACCCAGCTCCCAGAAGCCCAGAGTCTTCAACTGCTCCTCCTGCGTGAAGGCCTTCGCCAAGCGCAGCCAGCTGGAGAGACATAACCGAACACACACAGGTAAGAGCATTGTGGAACAAGTTTGCACAGTGCATGTCACAACAAAAATCACAATATTGCCATGGAAATTAAAATTAATTTGATCTTTTACAATGAGCCTGCACTACTTATTGAGCCCCAAAGTTGTATGGTTCATTTTACATATTTAATTGTGTTCATTCATCTTTATATATAGATATTATTTATTTATATATCTTAGGAGTGTCTGTCTGTTCGTCCTTTGATTTTATCGACAACCATTTGTCCGATCGACTGAGGACCCTAGGAGATGCAGTGTCGAGTGTGAGCTCTTGGGATCTACGGGACATATTTATTAGTAGTGCGTTATGTGTATTTAAAGGGGACCCGTATTAACTGTTACACCGCTGAACGTATGCTGGGTACAGCTTGTTCTCTGTCACTCACTACAGTACATTCAAGAACAGATGAAGAAAGAGAGACCGGAGATTTTACATTGTAGCTTAAACTTAAACATTTTAAGCATCCGCGAAACATAAGCGTTCGGAATGAACGCTTATGTTTGGGGATCCATAACTACCTAGGTCTCTGTGTTATTATGGATATTAAGGGACAACAGTTCAGAATCTGTTTTCCAGCAGGAATGGGTAATATCATGCATCTGTGAAGTTTAGGGAAGTTGTGTGAATGTAGAGAAACATTTGAGCACCATGGAAACGTGTAGGTCAAATCTACAGTATGTTTAGAGTGCTGTGTGCACACGTATCATCGGTGTAGGTTACTTGGTCCGCAAACTGTATACTGTATGTCAGAAATTCCACAGTGAATTACTACATCACCATGCTTATGATAAAATGTTTAACTGACAAGGGAGAAAAAAAGGTTTTGATCGCTCCACATCAGGGCAACAGCTGTTGGCCCAAATAACAAACCTAGTTTCCACTAAGCATATATGTTGTATAATTCCTTAGTTCACTCAGGGAGTTTTATTTGTAACTATTGACTAGTAAAAAGAAGTTAAATGTGTCTAAATCTAGAAAGAGTCCTGATACAGTCCTAAATAACATTAGCCTGACAAGCCAGACCCACATCAAGATGTTGGGTCTGGGAACTCACCATTGGCAGGGCTCAATCCGAGGGGCGGGATAAACGCTTGTCTTTCAAATTCCCTCTGCACGCAATACAACCAAGCAGAGCAACGAAGAAGGTATCCGGTTGGCAAAACTCCGAACACATCTTCCTTTTTTAAGAATGACTTCAGTGCCGTTCTTTGTTCTTTTCTCAAAGAAACCTTAACTCCAAGTCTCCAGAGTCTAAAGCCGATTCCAAAGACCGCTGTTCGCCAGCAGCAGCAGCAGCAGCAGCAGCAGCAGCAGCCATCGTCTTTGTTTTCAAGTAGCAGGGAATTCACGCAGAACCGTTGTAACTCTGCCGTCATTATGTTAAGCCCGCCCACCGACTCTATACATGATGTGATTGGCTCGGCCAGAGTTTGGCTTTTCCAAACACATAGTAGAGTAGAGTTGCTAGACCCACTGGCAAATGTAATTTGCAGCCGATAGGGTGCGTCTAGATTTCTAGGCTAAAACAACATGGTAAAAATAACCAAATGTGAAAACAGGATCTTACACAGACGTGGTAATATTTCATCAACTTTCCATGTCAGATTCACCAATTCAGGCACAGTGAATGAGCAGCTAAATGCCTTGAATGTCTCATCTTTCTGTGAAATCCTAAGCACTCAGTGTTGCCATGTTTAGTTATGTTTGCATTGTGGAAGTTGTCAAGGAAGATACAGGGCTAATTTGGCCCTCATCTGGTGCCTAGTGGATTATAACTCGCGTCACAGACACTCATCTACATGTACACAAGAAAGTTTATCATTAGGTTGGTTCATTTATGAGGCAAGAATATGTTTTTTTATTTTTTTTAAATCAACACCATGTACTAACCATGGATATTAAAATGGCAGAGCACGATTTTACACAAAGTAGTACCAATTGCACTGTGTATAGCCATGTCTGTGTGCATGTGTGAACATTGCTTAGTCAAATAAATAGCTGCAGAATAGTGTATGTGTAGGAGGATTATTTAGGGCTTCAACAGCTAGTTGCTTTTTGCGGTTTGCTGTTAAAGTGATGGTTCGGAGTAATTTCACCCTAGGGTCCTTTGCACCATGATCTCGAGCCAAACACCCCCCCAGAAGCTTTTTTCACCTGGGTCGAACATTGGGAGCGTTAGCGTAGCGTAGCGTTATCAGCTGAATAGCTTAGCGCAGGGGCTAATGGATCCGAAGTGTCTCTTTACATTACCCCACTAATAATGCCCGAAATGATACCAAACGTCTACAGTAGTACAAATAGGTTATGCACTCATAAAACGATGGATTGTAAAATTTGTAAGTACACCAGAAGTTTATGTAAATAACACTTGCCTGCTGGCTTCTGCTCTCTGCTGCTGCTGCTGCTGTTACTACCGGGCAGTAAGAGTGCTTAGGGACATCTACAAATTACAAACCGAAAAGAGATGCAACAAAAATATTTATTAATTTAATGATTAAATAAGGTAATGTCTCCAAACTTACCTCAAGTATTACTTGTCTCCTGCTAGTTATACTACAGCACTTACTTTAAAAAATAAGTTAAATAAAAAAATATTTTTGTTGCATCTCTTTCGTGTTGTAATTTGTAGATGTCCCTAAGCACTCGTCTTACAGCAGCAACAACAACAGCAGAGAGCAGAAGCCAGCAGGCAAGTGTTATTTACATAACCTTCTGGTGTACTTACAAACTTTCCAATCCATCGTTTGCGGAGAGCATAACCTATATGTACTAGTGTAGACCGCTGTATCATTTCGGGCATTATTAGTGGGGTAATGTTAAGAGACACTTCGGATCCATTAGCCTCTGCGCTAAGCTATTCAGCGGCTAACGCTACTCTACGCTAACTCTCCCAATGTTCGACCCAGGTGAAAAAAGCTTCTGGGGGGGTGTTTGGCTCGAGGTCATGGTGCAAAGGACCCTAGGGTGAAATTACTCCGAACCATCACTTTAATGCTTGCTTTGTCACTTTACATATTTATAGAGTCCAATTATCTCAACTCAACCATGGCTTCATTTATTTGCACTAATTATACCAAACTACAGTACTGTATATCACAGTTGATCTGACGTCACCATTATAATGCATGGACATACTAAACGCAACGACCTTGAGTTCTAACTGACCTGCGGCTCTTTGTTTTCCTGCAGGCGAACGGCCCTTCAAGTGCAATCAGTGCGACAAGGCCTTCAACCAGAAGAGTGCTCTACAAGTGCACATGGTCAAACACACTGGAAAGAAGCCCTTCAAGTGTGAGGTTTGCAGCATCAAGTTTACCCAGAAGAGCAACATGAAACACCACATGAAGAGATCCCACGGCTACGGTGAGTAGCTGACTGGCATCACACCAGTGCACACACACAAACACACAACCAAAATCACTTGGGTGTACAGCCAGCTGTTGAAGCAGCTGGGCAACAAAAGCTAGTAATCATCTCTCTGTTGCGTCTCTCTTTCAACTTCACTTAGTACTACTGGTGTGTGTGTGTGTGTGTGTGTGTGTGTGTGTGTGTGTGTGTGTGTGTGTGTGTGTGTGTGTTTGTGTGTGTGTTGTGTGTGTGTGTGTGTGTGTGTGTGTGTGTGTGTGTGTGTGTGTGTGGGGGGGGGTGTGTGGGGGGGGGGGGGGGGGGGGTTTGGGGGGGGGCTCATGGCTATCACACACAGTCCACATTCTTTATATCAGAGATCTTCACCCCTCCTCAGAGTTAGTGCAGCGGGTCTGCCAAATTATGCTAAATAATAGAAATACTGATTATTTTTTCAAAATTAAAATGTATGAAAATATACATTAATAGGAATCCAACACATTAGTAGCAAATATAAATTTGCCTATTTGTTAAAAAAAAGTACACATTGAAGATAAGCTTGCTATAGGTAAGGTAGCCACTATGGTAGCCGTACAGTTAAGCTTAAGGATTCACTGTGCCTTCCACGTATATGTTTAACGTTAAAACACGATGTATAAATAACAACCATTTTCATCCATTCGGCCCAGTTTAATATGCAACTCAATTGTATACAATATATGCACTAGGGGGTCTCTCTTTCAGGTAATGGGTCCCTAGTCTTAAAAACATTAAAGACCCCTGCCTTATATAACAGACACTGTGTTTGGAAGACACTGCACATTAAAAGGTGTCCGTGCTGGGAGACATAGACTACGTTTACAAGCTGTCAATTTTCGGGTTATGGTCGGGTTAAGGTCACTAGTATTCAGGTTTCTGAAACATTCGGAATAACCCGTTTACATGCGTGAGCAGAGAGAGTTACTCCTGTATACATGGCATTTGTAATCAATTGGCAATATCCCGATGTAAACGGCGACGCACGGTTAGCGTCTGGATGTACGGACAAACCCTGCTTCGCGTAACTTTTCGGTCACCTTCTTATAAATCTCACTATCTCGGTACTTTCTGCCGTCAACAAAAGACATTATATTCATGGTTTTCACCACATGAAGAAATTGGTTTCCTCCTCGCTCCAAAAGTGTGGTGCTGTGCTGCGTCTCGCCATGTTTACCTCTACTTCTTGTTTACTTCCGGTATACTGCGCGCAGGTTTTCTGCATTGACATATATATAACTATATTATTATAGTATATAATTATTATAACTATGTTTTCTGGCGCATACAAGAAGTTCCTCTACTCAAAAGACCAAGATTCCTTGCGAATAGAACATGCGCAGAACACAAATCCATGTTCCTTTTGATGGGGATATGCCAATACGCGTTTACATGACCAAAATTTCGGGTTAGAAAAGGGGTAACCCAGGTAGCATATTCGGGTTTTTAAAAACCGGAATATGAGCATATTCGGGTTTTTGCCGGTGTTTACATGGCCGTGCGCGACCGGGTTATTGCTAATATTCCGGTTTTGAACGGGTTATTGGCTGCATGTAAACGTAGTCAGTGTTGGCCTGTCCCCTGTGGAACACAATCCCTCACACTCAAGTTCTGTGTCTGTGGTTTTTTCACTTGATGATCCTTGTCATTATCCACTGATAATGAGCCTTATGCCAATGCTCAGTCACCCCTTAGGCTCTCCGCTAATGTGCATGCACACACACGCCCCCGTCTAGCAGACTCTCTGATATTGTGGAGCAGAAAAACTACCATCACAGGTGCATTGATTTTGTTTTTCAAAAGATGTCAGAACGGCTCGCTCTTTTATTTGAGCAGATGCACGTCCTGAATGTTTAGTCAATACTTCTTCCCGACAGCCTTGGTTAAGGTTTAGGTTGTGTCTCCCCTTTGGGTTAACCTTGGCCAAGAGTTGGACCAACACACACACACACACACACACACACACACACACACTCACACTCACACTCACACTCTCTCTCTCACCTTGGAACCTGGCAGGCATCTATGGACAATTACTGAGCAGGAGAACGATGCTGACAGATCTGTTCAACACTTCCACTGAAGTTTCCACTCAGGTTCCCCCACTGGGTGCAGATAATTTAAAATGTCATTTCTGAAACATTGGTTTCTGTTGTTTTTTGGGAATAAGACCCAGACTCTAAAAGATTAGAGCACACGCGTTTCACCGTGTTTTCTAAGATTTTAATGCAAATCCTGGAAGACCTGTTGAAAACAAAGCACATGGTACCAGGTCAGATAATGTTTCAGAAATGTGTGAAATATTGTGTAACTTCTGGAAAAGTCATTTCGGTTTGTAAATATGACTTTGATTTGGTTACACATTTGCCCGGACAAAAACCATCTGTGTTCACAGAGTTTAGACCTCACAGTTAAAGCTCCCTGGTGCAACAGCAAACTGAAGTAAGATTGGAAAGATGACCACCGGCTTTTCTTAGTTATGAGAGTCTCAACTTCTTCCTGATGCGGACATGCAAAGACTTCATGTACACATTCTCGTTAGAAAAGCAGGAAACAGTTTGAAGTCTAAACAACGGTCGAATAGATTGCCATGCACTTAGGTACACACATCCATGTCCTCCTCAAGATGAATTATATTGGTGATCTCCTAACCTTTCCTGTAGGTCCACCATCAGGTTAAAAATAACCTGCAAAACTCATGACCTCATTCTCAGCTGTATTTTGGGTTCAGTGCTAATTCGCAAAATGTTAGCATGCTAACATGCTAAACTCAGATGGTGAACATGCTAAACATATATGCCAAACATCAGCATGTTACCATTGTCTTTTTAGCATGCCGGCATTAGCATTTAGCTCAAAGCAGCTCACAGAGTGTGTTTAAAATCAAAATGGAATCTGTAGAGACACTGGCAGTAACTCATATTAGTTCTTAGTTACTGTATTTGTGACTAGGGGTGAATATTTTTAAATGATATGGAATGTACTATTACTATTTTTCCTGGGATTACTTGCCACAAATGAAGTTTGAGCTGCCAATAATTCATTATAAAATGACATCTACTCTTATTTTCAGACAATATTTGTTACATTTTTTAGAAATATTTTAATAGAAAAAGGTGGAAAAACACAAGGCCATCCTGAAGTAATTATTTGCTTTTCAGGATATCCTCTCAGCAGTTTAAGATCCAAGTGGCTATTAGAGCATAAAACTATTTTAATAATGCTGACATGAGGTATTTACTGCATGCAATGGCAAGGAAGGAACCTCTTCATTTTGGCCCTGAACTGTCTGAGTAGTTTCCAGATTTTACACCTTTCTTAGTTTTCTCAATTTGGAAAATATTCTTCCATACAGCTGAACTGTAAGCTGACATTTTAGCAAGAAACATAATTGGATGAAACCAGGTGAAGCATTTTCCTATCATATTACTTTGATAATAGCAGTTTAAAGTTGGACTAAATCTACAACAGTAGTAGTGTTTCAGTACGCGTATGTTCTTCTGTACAAGAATGCACACAAGCACACACATGCTAAATATCTCAGGATCCTGAAGGTTTTTATTTGGAAATTGAACCATATTTTTTTGTTTTTTTTAAGATTTTTTTTTTGGGCATTTTCAGCCTTTATTTTGACAGGAAAGCTGAAGACATGAAAGGGGAGAGAGAGGTGAATGACATGCAGCAAAGGGCCGCAGGTCGGAGTCGAACCCGGGCCCGCTGGGCGCCCGCTCTACCAACTGAGCAATACGGGTGCCCAAGAAATTGAACCATGTTTTGGCAAGAATTCCTGGGACATACCAGGATCTCCATTCCCAGTATTCCACCTATGCCTGCACGTGATCGTAGGCATGTTCATGATGTAAAAATATTTTTAAAAAAATTAATCCTTGATATTTGGTTGTTTTTTTTTACATTTGTGTGGCTGTTCAAGACACTCTTTTACAGTCATTTTGCTTGTGCAAAATACTGGAGGACTCAAGGCGCACACTAGCTTGCAACTTAATGAATATGTGTTAGAAGTGTTTCTGATATAAAGAGCAAAAGTAGAGGGAGATAATTAAATGACTCCCACTGTAAACCATAATTCAGTGCGTGGCCTGCAGCATTAGAAAAAGCGTGTCTGAACCTCTCAGCATGCGCCAAAGTGTCTTGTTGTTGTTTTGTGCTCAAATTATTTTAGGCTGAATGCACAATGACACATGGCTCATATCATATTTACAACTCACAATGAGCATTTTCCACATCTGTCAAGTCTTATTATATAGTTTGTGCAACAGACATTGAATTTTTAGAAGAGCAAACGGAGAGAATGTGAGATACTGAAACAAATGGTGGGAGGAGGGAGGAGCAGAAGATTGCTTTTTGACTAATGGTTTCATTTTCATGACAGCCACCGGCAAATTGAATACAGAATCAGAGCTGCTGGCGCTGCATATGTGTTTAAATGGGCTTTCCTCCTGGTTGACAAAGCGTTGCGATTATCTCAAGGAGTCTATTACTGCACGTGAGTCATGCAAACCCCTTTTCATTCTCTGTCCCTCCAGGTCAGATCCAAGACGTCTCCCTGAGCCAAGAAGACTCAGCGCACCAGGTCGAGGTAACACCGGAGCTTGACCTGGAAGTGGTTCCTGAATCATCCGCAGACTGGCACAATGTCTTCCCCTGACCACAAACCACACCAGTTCCAGAGTCGGAGAGTACAGTGTGCTGAGCACTGATTAAGAACTAAACAGCCAAACATTTTCCTCCTCTCAAAAGGCTTATTTGGTTAGAAAAAGATTGAAGACTATAGATTTGCTCCACTGTATAGCGAGGGCTTTTACCCTAGTAGCAGCCCCCTGCTGTTTATCCAAATTAGCAGTGAAGTAAGGGGAGTCTGGTTCCCTGTGATTGGCTTAATGACTTTTATCTGTTTTGCTACCGTCTGATTGCCATCAATACGATAACCTCCGGAGAGGTTTGGCTCAATAAACACAGTCATCCCAGAGAATTCTCCAGTCAGGAGATGCAGGTCCCTCTCATGCTGACCCTGTTGGAAAGAGAGGAAACTTTATTCTGCAACAAAGCTACCCAGAGACGAGTGTTTTGTTACTTCAGCATGCACAGGGATGTACACAAAGCTCCAAACAACTGTACTGCTGTCATGTCTTCAATAATAACATACTGTAGAAAGCTTTTTTCATGGGTCTACAAGAAATATTTAATATTTTTTTTACATATTTGTACTGTACATATTTCATCTTCAAGTGAAATGTCTTTTGCAGTTTGTTACCTGTTCGTTTTAGTTAGAAAAGAGTGCCCAAAGTGGAACAGCTTGACGTGAGCTGTGAGGACACTTTTTGTCGGATTTGATGCTGTAAGAGGTTTTTTGACTGAACGTTGTGTTTCCTGTTGTCATATCATTCGCTCACAGCTCCAACTTCTTCTTTTACTGTAGTTCATTCTGTAAATAGTGTAGTTAGATTGCATATATTTTCTGATGAACCGCCACAACAAGGATTGGTTGGAAATGTGTAATTGGAACATAATGTTGCATTTGTAATGAAGCAAAGCCAATGTACAGACAGTGAGCTTTTCCCCCCTTTTTTGCAGTTGTATTTTCTATTGTCCATAATAAATTAAGAATAAAGTAATTTTTCTACTAATTTAAACTTGCATTTGTTTTGATTGTGTCTTTTATTTCCCTCTTGATAAAGGAATGGTTTCACATTTTGGAAAATATTCGTATTCACTTTCTAGAGTTGGCTCGAAAGCCATTAAAAAGTCATAGTATAGCAGTTCGAGAAAAGGGATAAAAAAATAATAGTATAGTTCTATCATTTGTTATTTACATCAAAAAAATCAGCATGTTGAAAAAAGTCTAAAAAATATCGTAGTATAGCATGTTGAAAAAAAGTCTAAAAAATGTCATAACATGTTGAAAACAGTCTAAAAAAAGGTAAAAGTATATTATGTTGAAAAAAGTCGAAAAGAATCATAGTATAGCATGTCGAAAAACTCAAAAGGGTCATAGTATAGTATGTCAAAAAAAGTCCTAGTATAGCATGTCTAAAAAAGGTCATAGTATAGTATGTAGAAAAACATCTAAAAAAGTCTTAGTAAAGCTGTCGAAAAAAAGGCGAAAAAAGGTCAGTATAGCATGTTGAAAAAGGTCGAAAAAAATCATAGTATAGCATGTTGAAGAAAATCTTTAAAAATGTCATAGTATAGCATGTTGAATAAAGTCTTAAAAAAGGTCATAGCATAGCATGTAGAAAAAAGTTGAAAAAGGTCATACTATAGCACATCGAATAAAGTCTTAAAAAAGGTCATAATATAGCATGTATAAAAAAGTCGAAAAAAGGTCATACTATAGCATGTTGAGAAAAGGTCATAGTATAGCATGTTGAGAAAAGGTCATAGTATAGCATGTCGAAGAAAGTCTTAAAAAAGGTCATAGTATAGCATGTTGAAAAAAGTCATAGTATAGGATGTTGAATAAAGTTTTAAAACAGGTCATAGTATAGCATGTTGAAAAAAGTTGGAAAAAGTCATAGTATAGCATGTTGAAAAAAGTCTAAAAAAAGTCCTAGTATAGTATGTCGAAAAAAGTCATAGTATAGCATGATGAAAAAAGTTGAAAACAGACAGTATAGTATGTTGAAAAAAGTCTAAAAAAAAGTCCTAGTATAGCATGTCGATAAAAGTCATAGTAAAGCATGTTGAATAAAGTCTTAAAATAGGTCATAGTACAGCATATAGAAAAAAGTCTAATAAAGGTCATAGTATAGCATGTCTAAAAAAGTCATAGTAAAGCATGTCGAAAAAGTCTAAAAAAAAAAAAAATTGAAAAAGGTAATAGTATGGCATGTTGAAAAATGTCGAAAGAAATCATAGTATAGCATGTTGAATGAAGTCTTAAAAAAAGTCCTAGTATAGCATGTAGAAAAAAGTTGAAAAAGGTCATAGTATAGCATGTCGAAAAAAGGTCATAGTATAGCATGCTGAATGAAGTCTTAAAAAAGGTCATAGTAAAGCATGTAGAAAAAAGTCGAAATAAATCATAGTATAGCATAGAGAAAAAGGTCTAAATAAATCATAGTATAGCATAGAGAAAAAGGTCTAAATAAATTATAGTATAGCATGTAGAAAAAAGTCTAAAAAAGGTCATAGTATAGCATGTCTAAAAAAGTCATAGTAAAGCATGTAAAAAAAAGTCTAAAAAAGGTCATAGTATAGCATGTTGAATAAAGTCTTTAAATAGGTCATAGTATAGCATATAGAAAAAGGTCGAAAAAAAGGTCATAGTATAGCATGTCTAAAAAAGTCATAGTAAAGCATGTCGAAAAAGTCTAAAAAAAGGTCATAGTATAGCATGTCGAATAAAGTCTTGAAAAAGGTCATAGTATAGCAAGTTGAAAAAAGTCTAAAAAAGTAATAGTAAAGCATTTCGAAAAAGTCTAAAAAATGGTCCTAGTAAAGCATTTAGAAAAATTTGAAAAAAGTCATAGTATAGCATGTTGAAAAAAGTCTAAAAAAGGTCATAGTATAGCATGTCGAATAAAGTCTTAAAAAAGGTCATAGTATATAGCATGTTGAAAAACGTCTAAAAAAGGTCATAGTATAGCATGTCGAATAAAGTCTTATAAAAGGTCATAGTATATAGCATGTTGAAAAAAGTCTAAAAAAGGTCATAGTATAGCATGTCGAATAAAGTCTTAAAAAAGGTCATAGTATAGCATGTTGAAAAAAGTTGAAAAAGGTCATAGTATAGCATTCTAAAAAAGTCATAGTAAAGCATGTCGAAAAAGTCTAAAAAAGGTCATAGTATAGCATGTAGAAAAAGTTGAAAAAGGTAATAGTATGGCATGTTGAAAAATGTCGAAATAAATCATAGTATAGCATAGAGAAAAAGGTCTAAATAAATCATAGTATAGCATAGAGAAAAAGGTCTAAATAAATTATAGTATAGCATGTAGAAAAAAGTCTAAAAAAGGTCATAGTATAGCATGTCTAAAAAAGTCATAGTAAAGCATGTAAACCATCCACTCTCTCCCTCCCTCCCTCTCCTTCCTTCCTTCCTCCCTCTCTCTTCTCTCTCTCCATCCATCCTCCATCCTCCCTCTCCTCTCCCTTCCATCTCTCTCCTCCCTCCCTCCATTCCATCTTTCCTCCCTCCTTCCTTCCTCTCCATCCACTCCTCCTTCCTTCCTTCCTCCTCCATCCATCCATCTCTCCATCTCCTTCCTCCATCCATCTCCTCCTTTTGTCCATCCCTCCTCCTTCCTCCTCTGTCCACTCCTCCTCCTTCATCCATCTCTCCTCTCTCTCCTCCATCCACTCTCTCCTTTCCTCCCTCTCCACATCTCCTCCATCCATCCACTCCATCCTTCCTCCCTCCATCTCTCTCTTCCTTCCATCCTCTCTTCCTCCATTCCTCCATCCATCTCTTCCTTCCATCTCCTCCCTCCGTCCTTCCTCCTTCCACTCCCTCATCTCCTTCCACGTCCACTCCCTCTCACGTCCACATCCACTCCTGTCCTCCACTTTCCTCTCCACGTCCATCTCCTCGCATCCATCCGCCTCTCCGTCCATCTCGCGTCGCGTCCATAAGCCACTCTCCGCGCATCCTGCTCCGCCTCAAACCAAATCTCCCGTCCGCCAGGCTCTCGCGTCCTTATCCATCACCCATCAGCCCGTCTCGATGTCGTCCGTCTGCGCATCCATAAATGCCATATTAAATCCGTCGGCTCGTGTCATCGCGTCATAAATCTCCTCCGCTGGCAATTAAATATGTTAAATCCGTGGTCATATCAAAGTCCATAAATCCGCTTCAAAATCAGAATCTCGTCTCTTATGTTAAGAATCCGTCGTTATAAATCTCGCATCAAAAGTCATATCCGCAAAGTGCAAAGTCAGATCCGTCATGTCAGATCATAAATTATATCAAAGTCATATCCAGGTCAGAGTCTCCGTCAATATGCTTGCGGG